>NC_133325.1:510601902-510903435 GCF_042186555.1 Aquarana catesbeiana | reverse complement strand
CAGCCGTGACTCCCCCTAAGAATGAAATTCGATAGACTTTAAGAAAACTCCGAAGTCGGGATATACATGGTGGATAGTTTGCAGCAAAAATAGAAGATAACTGTAGTGTGATGAATATGCCAAGATAAGGTATTTTGTCAACCGACCACTGGAAAGGAAAGGATCCTCTGAGTGCCCCACACTGAGCAGCGGGTATATTGGGAGAGCTGTAGATTTTGTAATAGTGACTGAAAACCCAGAGATAGAGGCGAATTTAGATAATATAGAGAAAAAATTGGGTAGGAAGATTTGGGGATGGGTCAAAAAGAGCATAACGTCATCTGCATACATGCAGAGTTTAAATTGAGAAGATTCAATGGGGTATCCAGTTATATCTGGGTGTTATTGAATAGCTATTGCTAGGGGTTCTAGAGCTAAGACAAATAATAAAGGGGACAAGGGACATCCCTGTCGGGTACCCCTGCCCAAGTCAGAGTTGCAACCTGGTAATTTAATTCTAGTTTTGGGAAGGTGGTAGAGAGCTTGTACACCAGTCAAAAATTCATCTTTAACGCCCATACGTTGTAGCACCATAAACAAGTAAGGCCAGAGTACGCTATCAAAAGCCTTGGTAATGTCAAGACTCAATAATAGATCCTGTTTTGTATGGAGATTAGCATCTTGGAGAACATTCATAGTCTGACAAAAATTAGC
Source organism: Aquarana catesbeiana (assembly GCF_042186555.1). Lineage (NCBI taxonomy): Eukaryota > Metazoa > Chordata > Amphibia > Anura > Ranidae > Aquarana > Aquarana catesbeiana. Next base: position 510,902,742 of record NC_133325.1, on the reverse strand, counting down.
AATTATGAATCTATTCGAAATTTATCCTGATTTATCAGAAGAGGTCAGAGTTTCTATAATAGTAGCCAGTCTATCAGCTAAAGCATGACTAAAAATTTTGAGATCATTGTTAATGACCGATATCGGCCTGCGGTTTTGTGGGAGTAAATGATCTTTAAGGACTTTTGGTAATAAGGACATATTGGCCAAGGTAATTTCATTTGGGAAATGATCACCATTAAGAATTCTGTTAAACATAGTGGTTAATTGTGGGGTTAAAATAGGGGCATAATGTTTATAGTAACTAGCAGTAAACCCGTCTGGGCCTGGAGCAACCGAACGCTTTAAGGATTTGATTACTCCGAGGATTCCTACCTCTGTAAAAGGTGCATTAAGAGATTCTAATTGAGAAGGTGACAGGGAAGGAAGAGGAAGGAAGGTTAGCCAATTAAGTGATGCCTGTGGGGGGGGGGGGGGGGGGATGGGCAAGTAAAGTTGAATAAAAGTTTTCAAAAATGTTAAGGACCTCCTTAGGTAGTGATACTATATTATCTGTGGCATTGCAGAGTTTATATAGATGGGGGGGATGCAAGGTATGGTTAAGTTTACAAGCGAACATGGATGACGCAGAGTTATTGACAAGCTTTTTAATAAAACGGAAAATAACTTCTGGCTTTCTTAGGTGGTTCTTCGGCCCACCTTTTTGACAGCCTGCACATAGGGTTGCACTAAGGCAAAACTGAAGCCAGTCTGGTCTGCTTCCTCAGAAGAATCCTCTGAGGGATCCTGATCTACCCGTAGATGGCCCCAGTAGTAGGGACTCCACCTCCTTTTCAGTATGTTGAGGGACTTGCTGCGAGGGCAGAGAGGCCATCCGTTCAGAAAAAGAATCTTTAACCACTTTCTTCAGCAGAGTGGTCACCTGCTGGTCCTTTGATTCCCTGTCTGCGGCATAATCTCTAAAACAATTTTTGCAGACTAGCTTGTCAGCCATCAGGATTGCTCTGCATGCCCAGCACTTCCTTGTTCCCTCATGGCTTACAGAATGGGATGAGAGATGGCCTCTTGAGGACTTATGACCACCACTTGAATGGTGTCTGTGGATGAGTGACCCTGGCAGTCTCAGCTGGTGTCTCTGGCCTCATGTCTGGAAGTCTCCTTGGACGTTCTCATGCATACAGGACTGGGAAAAGTGAGAAAAAAAAACAGTGTAAATAACTCTTTTTTTTTTTTTTTAAACGAAGGCCCTTACCTTAGAACAGTGTGAAGGTCTTGGTCAGGTGGCGAGTGACTCATGACTAGAGGTGCAGCGGGCAGCTGAATAAAAGATGAGGAAGAGAAAAAAAGAGAAGATGAAGTTTTACCTTTAATTATTGTATTTTTAACACTATATATATATATATATATATATATATATATATATATATATATATATATATATATATATATATATATTTTTTTAAAGAACAAAATAAGCTTTAAACCTAATACACAGAGGAATGTTAGAACCAGCAGGAGCTCAATACAGGCAACCCCCTGTAAGATAGAGGGCTGTATAATGAACCTGCTGCAGGGCTTAAGTATAAGAGTGGGCATTCCTAATAGTGCAGCAACCGCCCACTGCCCATAGAACACCAAACAGGGCTCCTTGCCCTTGACCAAAATGGCCACCACGGCTTCTCGTATCGCGCATGCATGTCACACGCATGCATGAGCAGTGACTTTGTAAGATCTCAATTGTCCACCACGCCCTTCGTGATTTACGTAACACCGCCGCATGCGTGGTGCAGCCAACATGGAAGCCGATTGCAAAAATCACCGTCAGACACACGCCGGCATCTAGAGTGAGATCTCACAGAACGCCCTCCGCCTAATGCCACGTACACACGGCCAGACTTCCCGACAGATAAAGTCCGATGGGAGCTTTTGGTTGGACATTACGACCGTGTGTATGCCCCATCGGATGTTTTCTGTCAGCATTTCCGACGGACTCAGATATAGAACATGTTCTAAATCTTTCTGTCGGAAATGCCGACGGAGTTTAGCCCGTTGGCAAGTCCGCTCATGTGTACGCGGCATAAGAAAGAGTGGACCAAACATCCTACCCAAGCCCTGGGAAATACTTTCAGAAACCATACAGTGAGAGGATGGGAAGGGAGAGAAGCAAGGAAGAAGAGAAGAGCGAAGGGCTAGATAGAGGGAAATGTTGCTCGCAGAACCACCAGTCCATCAGGCTCCAAAAGTAACCAGCAAAATGCTGCTGGTTAGGGAAGCTGCAGTTGTCCCGAAAGACCCACAGAAGAGACTCCTCACCCTATTAGCGCTTCTAGTGACCCAGGACTGAGGACTGCATCTAGGAGAGGCTTGAACCCAGACGGAAATGCATGGAGCAGAGGTAAGGACTATCGCAGTGATGTCACTGAGGTATGAGGAAAAAGGGGAGAATGACGGGAGAGTCAATAACCTTTTCTTTTATGATATTCACTGTACTGAGGGTAGAGCCTATCACTAGTATGCTGCCATGGATGCACCAGGAAAACATTTTGCCTGTAGTTCTACTTTTATGTGCAGTAGTTGAGAGTTTTTCACTGACGTACTGTATTGCAGATACAATATAACTCAAATACAAATACATATGGAAATAAAAGGAAGTTGTGTAAGTGCTTTCCTTCCACAGAGGAAATATACATTATCTAATAAAATCAAAACCTATTTTTAAGTGAAGATTGAACGATATAAAGTTTTATCAGCAAATCATAAAATATTATCAGCATCCTGCCTTTAAAGCATTTGTTTTATTTGTAATAAAAGAAACAGTTCCCAGATAAGTACTATGTATTTATTTAAACATACCAGCTCCAGCTGAAGTATTTCATCTAAACCCAAATAAATGTAATCCACTAACAGACATGTCCTACCCTATACATGTAATACACATACTTGCAGCAAATGTCAACAATCTTTATAGCTGCTGTTGGGATAAAAAATGCCAGGTCATAATTTTAATAACAAAATAGCAAAATGTACGAGTCTTGCCAATTTGAGGCCAGTATCTTGTTTTTCTTGGTGGCAAGAAGATGTTTTACTAAGCAAGACATCTTTGAAAGAAAAGTACATCCATCCCTTATGAAGGGAGTCCCCTAGAAACAGTTGCATGATTATAGCTATAGACCCAATGATTAGGTAAATTCAAGTCTTTTGTTCAAATTCAACTGTTCTGTGCAGCTAGATCTAGCTGTCAGTCTATGCAACTTGGCTGGTATCCATAAGGCTTAGGGTATATAGCTAACTAGCATACAGCAAATTAATGGCAACAAAGGACCAATTGTAAAATATGTGGGGCTTCAAAAGAACAATCATGACAATACACAGGGCAGTAAATGGGCACATCTGACTATATATATATATATATATATATATATATATATATATATATATATATATATATATGAGCAACCAACAAGCTTTCAAGAAAGTATGCCTGCAAAAAATAGGCAATCCTTGCAATATGATCCAGAAAAAAAACATAAAAGATGGATCTCAAACTACTGACAATATCAAGCAAAAGAGACCAATTCGTCCATAGGGATGGGGTACCTCCACAACTATACTGCTAAGTTAAAAAAATTGGAAAACAGACAGGGAAGGGACAAGTAATTGAAAGGAGGACCAAACCATGGTATTAAATACATTACAATTAATGCAAAAATCTAATTGTGAACAAAAACCCTCGTTTTTAAACATAGGCAGTGTAAACCACCCCTCTAAACACCATAAAATTTGTTAAAATAAAGAGACAATGTTGTCACTTTAAAATAATGAACACACAGGACGCCGCTGCAATGGTGCAAAAATGACCACACTATACATCAAACATATGTACTTCCATATATCAAAGCCTTGGTGGTCTGTGAGTGGGTAATTAAGACACAAAGCAATACTTGTCCCTTGCGAGGCTTGTTGTATGATAAATGTGTCATGTATCCCCATTAGACATAGACCAATTCATGGACTGGTCGTCCGTGGCTATCTGATAAAGAGAGAAGTGCAATATACTGCTAAACACCACATTTGCCTAAGGCAGTCATAAGATATTTATATTGATGCACTAATGAGTGAATGAACAGAGTCTGTGGATATTCCAACGTATAGCACTTCAGGTGCATTCACTGAGTGATTGACAGTCCAGGTGAATGGATCCAGCTATAGCAGCGTTATAGGGATGAGGGCAATTAATAATAGTGCCCTCCTGAAAAAAATTTCCTGAGTAGCCAAACGGGCATCCAGATGACCAGTCAACATTCAAAAATCCAAATTCCAGGTATATATCTATCTTGCTGTATATGACCCGTTTTTGTTTAGGTACAGGACAGAACAGCTGGAGTGGGATTTGTCTGTCAGTTTGCGCTAGTTATACTAGCATCAAAATACACAGTTCAAAGAGTCTGTCGGATTCAGAGAATAATCATCGTACATACCGCTTCCCGATATCCTAGATAGACATATGGGGGTGCTGGAGGCAGGTAACTTTAGACTCATAACGCTTCTGAGTATGGATAGTAATCAGCAGAGTTATCCTCTTACAGCCACCTTAAACCTCTGTCATCCAGTGAAGCAGTTACAGGTGGCAATCTTCACAGAAATGGACTCAGTTCAGTCTAAAGAGCATCGGCAGTATCAAGATTTTTTCAGAATGTAGGAGCCATGTAAAGTATAACGTCGGCTCGGCGGGGCACAGCATGCAGTTTGGGGTCCTGTGGTCTCAGCTCATGTCAATGCATTTCGCAAACCCGTGCGTTTGCTTCATCAGGACGTTGAGATGCTGGCCAGACGTCACTTATAAAGCTTGAGAATTCCCAAGTTCCAAAGTGTAACCTCTGGGAACGCCTCAGTAGAGCCATCTAGTGGCCACTTGGTAAATAGCCAAGGAATAATTTTCTGAATACACTTTTTCCATTTTAACTTATCAGTCATTTGTTTGATACTATATCTATTGGCGCCGTTAGAGTCAGTGAACATATCAGACCATTCCACATATCTACAGATACCACAGTGGCCACATGGGAACATCCCCTTTAATTCTGGTAGATCCGTTAGCCAATTTCTACTTGCAGTTCTAATGAATTTTGATTGAACCAAGGTATCATTTAGGTTACCTGCTCGTTTAGCAACAAGGTAGGGTCTAGGTCCAACTATGTCTTTCAGGTGCTTAGAACATGTTAGTATATGCCAATGTTCATTTAATACTTTATTGAGATCATTCCATTGCACACCAAATTTGGTGATGATCCTTACATGTCCCTCAGGTGTCTCCCCTTAGGTACCTCGGGGCTTGATTAGGTTGTTTCTGCATTTTGCACTTGCTAAACTCTTGGCTCTTCTCAAATTATGATGAGAGTATCCTCATTCTCTAAACCTCTGGTACATTTCATCAGCCTCCTGTCTGTAATCTGACTCATTTGAGCATTTAGGTCTGATTCTCTGGAACTGACCTACTGGGATACCTCAGATTAGGGATTTTGAATGGTGGCTACTTGCATGGAGCAAAGTATTTGCAGCCGTGCTCTTCCTAAAGGTCTGGGTACTGAGGCTACCATTTTCCAAATGGATTAGCAGATCCAAGAAATACATTTCTCGTGTATCTGCCACATATGTTCACCTAATATTTCTAGTATTGCAGTTCATATCACCTAGGAAGAGGGATATATCCTCTTTAGAGGATATGTGGGCAACAAATGGGCAATCCTTACAATAATCAGGCACCAAACAGACAGCTTTTACAATACACGCCCAACAAAAGGGCAAGCATGGCAATAGATTGGCAGGAAATGTGCAATCCTGACAATGCACGAGAAACAAATAAGAAATCTTTAAAATTTGTAGGCAACAAACTGACATTTTTTTTATACATGCAGGCAAGAAATGGGCAATTATGACAATATATGGAAAAAACTGTCAATCTTTGCAAAACACAAGCAAGAAATGGGCAAGCATGACAACATGTAGGCAAGATATGGGCAATTGTATGTGGGTAACAAATGGACAACCATGAGAATACACCATGTTTGTTACAGTATCTAATTTCATGTTCTCAGTTGAAAAACCCTCCTGGAGCCTTTAAAAATGCATTGCATTCTTAAAACAATTTTCACCCTATTGACTTAAATGCATGTTGCTAAATGGGGACATTTTGTTCAAATATCCAGATTTACATCATACATTTTGCCATTGCAAAAACTCAGTTTTTACTTATCCCTAGTCACTATCTAATTTTCTATAAGCAATGTTGCAGATATGTCCATTTAGGATCTGGCAATGAAAACACCTGTAAATGCAAATTAGTGTACAATATAATTGAATTATATATATTATCAGTTACATCCTAATTGAAGTCTCACAGTATTATAAAAATATGGATAATATTATGGAATATTCATACAAGTAAAAAAAACACACTCAGTGCTCTTACACCAGTGCCCAAATCAAAGGCTTACCAGAACAGTATGGCCCTCACAGTGAGAAGTCTTATGCCCTGTACACACGACTGGTCTTGTCGTCGGAATAAACTCCGAAGGTTTCTCCAACGGAATTCCGACGGAATTCCATTCAAGCGGTCTTGCCTATACACGGTCAAACCAAAGTCTGACCATCCAGAACGAGGTGACATACAGCACGTATGACGGGACTAGAAAAAGGAAGTTCAATAGCCAAAAGCTTTCGCCTCGTACTTGCTTCAGAGCATGCGTCGTTTTTGGTCTGTCGGAACAGCATACAGATGAGCGGTTTTCTCGATAGGAATTGGTTCCATTGGAAATATTTAGAACATGTTCCATTTCTAGGTCCATCAGAATTAAAAAAAAAAAGTCAGATGAGGCATACATACGATCGGAATAGACGATGAAAAGCTTCCGTCTGACTTTTTCTGTCCGATATTCCGCTTGTGTGTACGCGGCTTTATACATACATACCTCCCCCCCAAATCATTAATGTAATAAAAAGTCAGCCATATACTCCAAACTGCAAAAATTGACATTCTTCTACCTTTTTGTTTGTGCAATTCACTACCTGTCATGAGATTGTAATCCCCCTTCTTTCCGGTTCTAAGGACTGCCAGTGGGCGTGTAGTGAAAGCTAGTGAGAGCGTGACATGCCCTGCATCTCTGAGTCCATAGCACTCTCGTAATTTGAGGATGAGAATGTGATGTCATAGAAGGGGCGGTGCTGGGCGGGCTGATCAGAGCTCGAAGGGGCTATTCGGCTGGCCTGGGCAATGCTACTCACATATACTGTATAATTACATAGACAGTGATGTACAAATCAATCTCCCCAGGGGAATACGCAGTTCGTTTCTGGATGAGAACCTACCTAATCTATTCAATCAATCTGTATCCAGTCAGGCAAGTACTTGAACTACATAGTTGTTAGTGAATCTAAAGCAGGTTGTACAATAACATTTTAATGTGTGTGGTGAGCTTTCAGCAGCTTGTGTTGACAGATCTGAGTAACAATCACACCTATTAGCACAAGTCTAACCTAGATTTATATTCTTTACCCAGGCTGGTATTGAAGGGAGTAAAAGGAGTTTTGTGTCTGTGTAAATTACTAAGAGCACTGGGGAGTTTGAAAATGGAAGTTGTTAGTACAATGTATATCTGACAACATAAACCATATAAACAGAGGACCGTGCTCTCAAGAAATACCTAACAAATGTGTAAATATGTGCACAAATTATATAAAAATAAATATTAACCAATAAACAAAGTCCATAAATCATGGATCCATGCGTTCCACCTGCGTCTCAAGAAACCAGAAGTGATGTATCTTAGATGCTCTAACCAATCGTTTCATCAGTTCCACCTGATGTCATCAGGGTTCACCTGACAAAACGCGTAGGGTGGAGCATCTGGAATACATCACTCCAGGTTTCTTGAGACACAGGTGGAACACATGGCATCAATAGTGGTTTCAGTTTCCATATTCACTTGCCATAATGGGATGCTTGTTTTTAATGGGACTATGTAAGTGCATTTTAACACGGTTTTAATAAAAGAATCTCAAGATGGGGAAAAGGGGAGGATGGGATTATTACGGTGCCACTAATAAGATAGAACAATTTTATTAAATAAAATAATCTTATTTATTTTATTTGATATCAAAAACATCTAAAATGTTACATGAAAAAGTACAAAAGCACAAAACAAAAATAAAATTGCAGTTCAAACAATTGACCGTCACCAATGATGTTGAAGGGTGATCGTAGTCTTTTGTTCCCAACTAGTTTCGCCAAAACATTGGCTTCATCAGGGGAATGTTTAAATATACTGCAGAGAGTAAAACCACTAGAACAAAGAAAAAATGCATTATTAGATCAATATAGTCTTGTAACGCTGAAGGCAGACCGACGCTTCGCAAAGCGGTCAAATTGCCGCTCACCCATATCCCCCCAGTTCTCCCACCCCCCCACAGACTCAGAACATACCATGCAAAGGCTCCAGAACACGAGGGAGACCAAACACACTGGGAATGGAATTTGCACTCAGCCCAGTATTTGGCTACAGGGGAATTAGAGGGCGCCTAAAAAAGAGAAGTTTAGCATATAAATATTAAGAGATTCTTTTAATCTTATTTAACAAAGGGAACTCAGCCTCAATTACATACCCTAATTATATGCAAAAACAAGGCGCTCGATGTTACGTGGAAGAAATTCACAGCGCAGTCAGTGCACGCAAAAAAACCCGCATGAATGCAGTCAAAAAGACTAGAAAAACAGAATTAAAAGAAGTAGTGTGAGTAGAATGATCTTAACAAAATATGAATGATTCAAATAGTATCTGTTGATATCAAATTGGGGGACATGGTAGATATGTTAAGAGAGGCTTACCGGAAGGGCATAAAGTTGGAGACAAGAATGCATCCTATAGATGAGGTTCCGCCAGTATATTGGCTAAACGTTGGAACCTCCACAGTAAATCCTTCTGGTAACACCGGCTATTATAGATGATCTAAAAGTCAATACGTATGACAAAAAGCTATCAGTGAAAAAGTTCAGCCAATATGGCCATATATATATATATATATAGTAACAAATGCCTGCTGTAATAAGGAGATTTTAGAATCTATTACCTTTCACATATGTAGCCAGTTCTCCATGATGGTCCCGCAGCAAAGGGATAAATGTTTGTGAGATAAGACTGCCTTTTAAAACCCCCACCTGATCAGCATGATGAAAATCAGCTGGTCAGGAGCGGACGAGAGGCGGACGGGGCACATGCGCAATGGCCAGAGTCATCTGCCTACATGTCCCATAAGTCCGAGCACTGGTCAGGTCACATGGCTTCTGTTGCCACTGACGCGATCGATAGATGTAGAAGTGCAACGGAGTAATCCAGAGGAGGGGGGAGGAGAGAAAACCTCACAACCAACCAAAAGAAAGGGGGAGGAGGCGATGAGTGTGGCGTTGGAATATTGCGAGGGTCCCGGCCGAAGGGGCGGGCTGACAATAAAGTCAGCCCTTGGGCGTCCATGCAGCCAAAGGCTGTAGTGGAACAAATTCCCAAACGAATGGGAGGTGAATCCAAACAGTGCACTAGATCCCCACGGCAGGTCCCGGGAGAGGGGGAGGGGGGGAAAAAAAGGGGGAAAGTCTGAAAATCAAACTGACCGGGGACACAGGTGGAGCAGCCCTGACAGTGGGCAGTTGGTATCGCCATAATGGCCGCGATGCGATAATAACGGCAGAGTGCATGCAGCAATACAAGTATAAGTTGGGTGTCAGAGTCGCATTAATAAAACAGGTATAGTAGTTCAGTAATCAGTAATCTAATACATCCAACTTCAATATATCTCTACATGGATGTTGGTCATCATAATAACAATTTTAATTACTACTTCATAGTGATCCAATTATTTCGATATACATACAATAAAGACAGACAGTTAAAATTACAATACATGCAGTATTAGTTACACATAATGACTACTATGAATAATCATATTCAACATACAGGTTTAGAGTCAACCAGCAATGGGTACAGGATGGGGGCAGGGAGTAAGGGCAGATGGATCACCGAACCAAAGGGGCCCAATTGGACAAAAGACCAGCCAGCCAGTAAGGAGGCAATTAATGGATAGACCAGCTAGATAACAAAAATTATAATATATAAGTGCCATTCTAAAGGAAAGATTTAAAGCTGATATATTCATTAAGGCCAGGGTATTTAACCGCGTTCAATAAATATATCCATCTAGTCTCCATTTGAAGCAGGGAGTTGTCAATGTTGCCTCCCCTGGCATGAGAAGGAATATGCCCAAGGGCCGCAAACTTGACAACATAGAGATCAAATTTATGTTCTGTGGCCACATGCCTATTTAAAGCTGTAGTGGTTAAATGTTTGTATAAGGGTGCGATATGGTCCTTAATGCGTTTGAGAAATGGACGCTTCGTTTTCCCCACATAAAAGCAACCACATTGGCACAGAGCCAGATACATGACACCAATTGTTTTACACGTAACTCTGTGTCTCAAGCGGTGTATCCTCCCATTTGGAAGGGGAATGTTATTAGAGTTGAAAATGAAAGGACAAAAATCGCATGTGCCACATGAAATGGTGCCAGCATTTGAATGGTCAAGAGGACCTCGTATCTCATGGTGACTGTGAACTAGTAAATCTCTCATGGATGGAGCACGTCTGTAGGTAATCTCTGGGTATGATTTAAGAAATTTTTTGATGGTATTATCGGCCGTCAAAAGTGGCCAGTATTTTTGAAAGATCCCTCTCTTATTTGGCCATGCTGTTTTGAAAATTGGGTAATAATCCTAACAGAGCAACTAGTTTTTGGGGGTTTGGTTGAATGGATAAGGTCATGTCTATTCCGTTTAATGACTCTGTTGAAGGACCTCTTCAGCAAAGAACGACTGTATCCACACCGACGAAGTCTCTCATACAGGTCACTAGCTGCTAGATGAAAGTCTGAATCTAGGGTACAGTTCCTTCTGAGTCTAAGAAATTGACTATAGGGTATGCTGTCTAGTAAGGGCTGAGGATGTGCACTCGCTGCATGTAGAATCGTATTACCCGATGAGGGCTTGCGATACAGCGATGAATGTAGAATCCCATCATGATCTAAATGTATTTGTAAATCCAGAAAATGTATCTTAGTTTTGCTACATTCCATTGTGAAACTCAGGTTAAAGGTATTTACAGCCAGCAAATCCATCAGCCGCGAAAGATCCTCTCGACCTCCCGACCATAAAATGAAAACATCATCAATATACCTGTACCAGGCTATGATGTGAGAAAGCAAATCTGACATGGATTCTTGAGAAAACAGATCCCTCTCCCACCCCCCAGGTACAAGTTGGCGTAGGAGGGGGCACATTTAGTCCCCATAGCCACGCCCTGTACTTGGAGGAAGTGGGAGTAACCAAACATAAAAACATTTCTAGTCAAGATAAAATCAAGCAATCGAAGGACAAACCGGCTGTAATCATCAAAAGATGATCCTCGCTCCAAAAGGTGGGTACGAATCACATCCATACCTTTGACGTGTGGAATTCTATGTCTAAGGCAACCAGCCAAGTATTGGGGGGGACCTGTTTTCCATCGATATGACGTAACATGTCTATGGTATCCTGCACATAAGAAAATAAGGCTGTTACATGGGGTATTAAGTATTTATCCACCAAGGCACTGGCATTCTCTGTTAAACTTTGACATCCCGAGATAATCGGTCATCCAGGGGGTTTCTTCACTGATTTATGCACTTTAGGCAGTGAATAAAAAGTAGGAGTTTTGGGATCCTTCACATTCAGGTAATTCCATGTACTGGAGTCAATAACACCTGGTTGGTATGCTTCAAAAATCAAGCTGTAATATTCATTGTTAAAGTTGGTTATTAATGTTTTGGAGATAGGGCGGTACCAACGTGCGTTGTCAAGGATCTCCCGGCACATGGCCTCATATGCGGGGACATCCATGACCACAACATTGCCGCCCTTATCAGCAGGTTTAATGATTAAGCCAGTATGGCTCTGTAATTCTCTAAGGGCTTTTCGAAGTCTCCAAGGTAAATTATGTGTATGGACTTGTTGCAAGTCCAAATTTTCAATTTCTTAAGTAATTTGTTGGACAAAAGCCCAAATATTAGGGTTTGTTTGAAGTGGAGGAAAATTACGTGACTTGGGTTTAAAAGATGGTGGTGGGAAGGAGACACCAGAGACGACCATGCCACTAGAAGTTATTTGTGGCACATCCTCTATAGTGTGTCCCTCGTCCCACAGACTCTCAAGGTCCACCAAGGCTCGAAGTTCCGCCTCAGAGGGTTCCCATAAAGTAGAAATGCTGGACTCCAAAGATGGTGTTTTATCATAAATTACCTTGAATAGTAGACGCCGAGCAAATAGATGTATATCTTTTATAAGTTGAAAGCGATCCAGATTCGTAGAAGGGCAAAAGGTAAGCCCTAATTTCAAAACTTGAACTTGGTCAGCTGTAAGATCGACAGAAGACAAATTAACAACGTCCAATTCAAGTGAACTAGTGTTTAAGGAAGTGGGGATTGGTTGGTTATGTCCGGTGTCTTTCCTAAAAAAATAGGTGCCAATTTAGGGTCTATAGAGTGAGTGCTGGTGGGAAAAAGTGTAGAAATTGTAGGTTCACTGGATCGACAGCCACTGTCTATTGAGGCCAAATTACTCTGAACAGGAGTGTTCATGCCCGAAGAGGAGTGTACAATAGTGTCAGATGAAGTAAGTGTAGATGTAGATCTACCCAGAGAAGGAAATGGGGTAGATGATAATGTTTTGGACGAGTGTGTGCGACCCGTTAAGGGTTGAGATTTGGGCAAAGAGCCTGGTGTGCGGAGAGGAGGAACCATGGTAGTGCGATCTCCCTTTCTCTTCTTAGGTAGTCTTTCTTGTGAAAATTTGTGATAGATAGTGGAGGAACTTGGAGAAAAAGTGACAGAGTTAACATTGGGCACTACATTATCTGTTTTAGAGGGTTCGGAAGCCTATTGTTCTGAGCGGACGTCATATGACGTCCGCCCTTTAAACAGGGCATGCGCGCGATCGTGAGCGCGCAGCCCTGTACTGTCGGTGGCGGCGTGTCACCGAGACACCGCTCGTCACCGACAGGGGTGAACAGCCACTGCGCATGGCTGTTTACCACGTGATCGGCCGTGATGAAGTCACGGCCGATCACTAATGGTACATCCCGCATTGCACGGCGCATGCGCGCGATCGTGAGCGCGCTGCGCGTGCACGTCGGTGGCGGCGTGTTCCCCGGGAACACTGCTCGTCACCGACGATAGTTTACAGCCATTGGCCAGTACTGTGTACCATGTGATCGGCTGTGATCCATTCACAGCCGATCACTAAGTGTAAACAAAGACCTGTCACTAGCTGTTACTAGCCCTTCTCTCCTCACACACCGTTTCCAGTGTGAGGAGAGAAGAGCCAGGAGCAGTGAGTTACAGATCTTTGTATTTGTAGTGTCTGCACCAACACCACTTCTGTCCCATCGCCCCCCAATTGTCATCTGTCACCCAACAGTCACCCCATAAAAAGTGCACCTGTCACATAGAGACTGCCATTAGTGACCATCAGCGGTGCCCTGTCACCCACCAGTGACCGTGCCCTGTCACCCGTCACCCATCAGTGACCTGCCCTGTCACCCGTCACCCATCAGTGACCTGCCCTGTCACCCGTCACCCATCAGTGACCTGCCCTGTCACCCGTCACCCACCAGTGACCATGCCCTGTCACCCGTCACCCACCAGTGACCATCAGCGGTGCACCCGTCACCCATCAGTGACGTCGCCTGTCAACAATCTGTGACTATCACCTGTCACCGTCCGTGGCCTGTCACCCATCAGTGACCGTGCCCTCTCACCCGTCACCCATCAGTGACTGTACCCTGTCACCCATCAGTGACCATCAGCGGTGCACCTGTCACCCATCAGTGACCGTCGCCTGTCAACTATCTGTGACCATCGCCCATCACACCATCACCTCTCAGTGAACGTCACCTGCCACCCATCGCACAGCCCATCAGTGACCGTCACCTGCCACCCATCTGTCACCTGTCGCACAGCTACCCGCCACACAGCCATGTCCAAAAGAGGATATACAAGTGAGGAGGCGTTCCAGATCCTCTCTATGACTGATGAGAGCACCGGGGAGCTCTCATCAGAGTCCCATTCTGATTCCGAAACAAGTTCGGCATTTGAGCCGATCGAGAGTAGCAATGGTTCGGATGAAGAATGGGTCCCTGCTAAAAGGGCACGACACTCTGGAACCCAGGAAGCCGCCAGCAACCGGGATTATATTCCCAGTACCAGTTCTGCCGCCAGAAATAGGCCCCAGGAAGAAAGGCCCAGTACCAGTGCTGCCGCCAGCAATAGGCCCCAGGAACAAAGGCCCAGTACCAGTGCTGCCACCAGAGATGGGCCCCGTGCACAAATTCCCAGTACCAGTGCTGCCACCAGAGATAGGCCCCTCGCACAAATGCCCAGTACCAGTGCTGCCACATCACACCTGAGTTCCAGCACAGGAAATTCAACTCCCCCAACTACTGGAGTGTCACATCCCCCAAGAGCCAGGGCCGCTACCTATATGCCAGATGGTCTTGCCAACCCAACATGGCTGCCTTCCAACTCGGGATCACCAAATATTCCCCCTTTCACAGCACAGCCAGGTGTGCAGGCCAACACCCAAAATTTTACAGAGATCAATTTTTTTCACCTGTTTTTGCCCGACACTTTGCTGCAGTTCATTGTGGACCAGACAAATTTGTATGCCCAGCAGTATATTGCCAGCAACCCCCAATCATCTTATGCCCGTCCGTTTGAGTGGAGAGATTTGAATATGGAGGAGTTCAAATTGTTTTTGGGCCTCACCCTAAATATGGGGCTTACAAAAAAAAATGAAGGACATACCTATTGGTCCACCCACCCCATCCACCATATGCCCATGTATTCTGCCGCTATGTCCAGGTCCCGATATGAGATGATTATGAGATTCTTTCATTTTAATGACAACACCCAGTGCCCTCCCCGCAATCATCCAAATTCCGATAAGCTGTACAAGATTCGCCCACTAATAAATTCATTTTCCCAACGATTTGCAGAACTTTATGTCCCCGAGAAGAATATATGTGTGGATGAGTCCCTGGTACCATTTTCAGGCCGGCTAGGAATAAAACAGTATATTCCTACCAAAAAAGCCAAATATGGAGTCAAATTTTACAAGCTGTGTGAGAGAGCCACGGGATATATATATGCATTCCGCATATATGAGGGAAGAGATTCCCAGCTCCAGCCCCCTGAGTGCCCGGCCTACATGGGCACAACTGGAAAAATTGTATGGGACCTGGCTTACCCACTTCTAAAAAAAGGCTATCATATATACCTGGACAACTTTTATACCAGCCTTCCCCTTTTCAGACACCTTTATATTGAAAAAACCCTGGCCTGCGGAACTTCAAGAAAAAATAGGAAGGGCTTCCCACAATCCATTGTGAACAAAAGGCTGAAAAAGGGGGAAAGAGCAACACTGAGATGTAATGAAGTGCTGGCCTTGAGGTGGAAGGATAACAGGAACGTGCACATGATGTCCACCATTCATGATGACACTGCAGTTGTAGTTCAGCGAAGAAGAGGTCCCATTGAAAAACCGACATGTGTCCAAGACTATAATCTCTACATGGGGGGGGTGGATTTCAATGACCAAATGATTCAGCCCTATTTGTCAATAAGGAGGTCCCGATTCTGGTATAAGAAGGTAGCAATATATCTAATCCATTTGGCCATTTACAATTCCTACATAATCTACACAAAATCCACAGAAAGCCCCGCCTCCTTCCTAAAATTCATAGAAGAAGTAGTCACGTCCCTCATCTATCCACAAAGACCCCTCCCAGAATTACCTCGTTCTGATGCTGTTAGCCGACTTCATGAACGCCACTTCCTGTACAACATTCCACCATCGGAAGCAGGCCGAAGACGGCAAAAAAATGTCGTGTGTGCAGCAGAAGAGGTTTTCGAAAAGATACAAGCTACCATTGTCCCCAGTGTCCCTCCCAACCTGGCCTTTGCATTGGTGAATGCTTCGAACTGTATCATACATCCCCAAGTTATTAGCCCATATTTTCCCCATTTTCGCTGATCATTTTCCATGCTTCCCCAAAATAACCATGCCACTGCCTTCAATGTGAACTGACCCTGGCCTGCTTTTTGACTATGCCTCTGCCTACCGTTTGGACTGCTTCCACATGAACTGACCCTGGCCTGTTTTGACTATGCCTCTGCCCACCGTTTGGACTGCTTGCTCGTGAACTGACCCTGGCCTGTTTTGTGACTACTCTTCTGCCTACCGCTTGGACTGCTTGCACGTTAACTGACCCTGGCTTGTTTTATGGACTATGCTTTTGCCTACCACTTGGACTGATCTGTTGCCCTGCTACTATAGTACACAGGGGTCTCACATATGTGAGGGGCTCCAGAATAGTTTTTCCGGATGGAGATAACAATTTTTTTTGTTTTCTCCCGGTTTTGTAATTTCCGGATTAGGGTCTGGAGTCCGGAGGCTTCATAGAGATTTGGGTGGGTCGAAGCCTCTACCCCTGTGCCCCTGTGCACAGGTCTTACCCGATTGCGGCCCTCAGCCTTCTGCTGACTTACTGCCATCATGCCTTTGCCTGCCGCATGAACGGACCACACATCTGCCTGCTACCTGGACTATGCAAATAATTCGCTGTAGCAAGAGGCAGTATGTTTATGAAGGGCTGGAGAGCGGTACAATAATGTGTGTCTGCAGGTAACAGTGTACCAGGACCAATATTATGGCTGTGCTGGCTGTCTCTGCCTGGACAATTCCTATGGACTGTGCTGTGCCGACTATAGACAATATTCCTGCCTGCTGCCTGGATAGTTATTGCTGTCGCTAAGCACATCCCTGACTGCTGCCTGGACCAGTGCTCTCTTCTGTGGACACTACTAAAAGCACAGGTAATACTTTTTTTTTAATCCATTCCGCAATAGAATTTATTTTGGATTGTAATTCTTGGTATGTACATGCTATGTGTTAGAAATATGAAGGGCCTTCAAAAATGATAGGTTGCCAGGAAATTATCTATGTAATGTATGCTCCTAGAACGCCTGATGGTGCTACTTGGATGTTGGGCCACTGTATGTGGCCAAGCTGTGTAAAAGTCTCACACATGTGGTATCCCCATACTCAGGGGGAGTAGCAGAATGTATTTTGGGGTGTCATTTTTGCTATGTGTTGGAAATATCTTATAAAATGGACAACTTTGTGTAAAAAAAATGCGTTTTTATTTTTTTTCCACATTTTCCAAAAACTTCTGGAAAAAAAATAACCGTTCAAAAGACTCATTATGCCTCATAGATTATACGTTGGGGTGTTTGCTTTCCAAAATGGGGTCATTTTGTTGGCAATTCCTTTGTCCTGGTGCTCCAGGGCCTTCAAAATTGTAATAGGTGGTTGAGAAATGAGATGTGCAATTTATGCTCGTAGATCGCCTGATGGTGCTACTTCAATGTTGGGCCTTTGTATGTGGCCAGGCTGTGTAAAAGTCCCACACATGTGGTATCGCCATACTCAGGAGGAGTAGCAGAATGTATTTTGGGGTGTCATTTTTGCTATGTATTTGCTATGTGTTGGAAATATCTTATAAATGGACAACTTTGTGTAAAAAAAAATGCGTTTTCATTTTTTTTCCACATTTTCCAAAAACATCTGGAAAAAAAATAACCATTCAAAAGACTCATTATGCCTCATAGATTATACATTGGGGTGTTTGCTTTCCAAAATGGGGTCATTTTATGGGCAATTCCTTTGTCCTGGTGCTCTAGGGCCTTCAAAAGTGTAATAGGTGGTTGAGAAATGAGATGTGCAATTTATGCTCGTTGATCGCCTGATGGTGCGACTTCAATGTTGGGCCTTTGTATGTGGCCAGGCTGTGTAAAAGTCCCACACATGTGGTATCGCCATACTCAGGAGGAGTAGCAGAATGTATTTTTGGGTGTCATTTTTGCTATGTATTTGCTATGTGTTGGAAATATCTTATAAATGGACAACTTTGTGTAAAAAAAATGTGTTTTCATTTTTTTTCCACATTTTCCAAAAACATCTGGTAAAAAAATAACCGTTCAAAAGACTCATTATGCCTCATAGATTATACATTGGGGTGTTTGCTTTCCAAAATGGGGTCATTTGATGGGCAATTCCTTTGTCCTGGTGCTCTAGGGCCTTCAAAAGTGTAATAGGTGGTTGAGAAATGAGATGTGCAATTTATGCTCGTTGATCGCCTGATGGTGCGACTTCAATGCTGGGCCTTTGTATGTGGCCAGGCTGTGTAAAAGTCCCACACATGTGGTATCGCCATACTCAGGAGGAGTAGCAGAATGTATTTTGGGGTGTCATTTTTGCTATGTATTTGCTATGTGTTGGAAATATCTTATAAATGGACAACTTTGTGTAAAAAAAAATGCGTTTTCATTTTTTTCCCACATTTTCCAAAAACATCTGGTAAAAAAATAACCGTTCAAAAGACTCATTATGCCTCATAGATTATACATTGGGGTGTTTGCTTTCCAAAATGGGGTCATTTTGTGGGCAATTCCTTTGTCCTGGTGCTCCAGGGCCTTCAAAAGTGTAATAGGTGGTTGAGAAATGAGATGTGCAATTTATGCTCGTAGATCGCCTGATGGTGCTACTTCAATGTTGGGCCTTTGTATGTGGCCAGGCTGTGTAAAAGTCCCACACATGTGGTATCGCCATACTCAGGAGGAGTAGCAGAATGTATTTTGGGGTGTCATTTTTGCTATGTATTTGCTATGTGTTGGAAATATCTTATAAATGGACAACTTTGTGTAAAAAAAAATGCGTTTTCATTTTTTTTCCACATTTTCCAAAAACATCTGGAAAAAAAATAACCATTCAAAAGACTCATTATGCCTCATAGATTATACATTGGGGTGTTTGCTTTCCAAAATGGGGTCATTTTGTGGGCAATTCCTTTGTCCTGGTGCTCCAGGGCCTTCAAAAGTGTAATAGGTGGTTGAGAAATGAGATGTGCAATTTATGCTCGTAGATCGCCTGATGGTGCTACTTCAATGTTGGGCCTTTGTACGTGGCCAGGCTGTGTAAAAGTCCCGCACATGTGGTATCGCCATACTCAGGAGGAGTAGCAGAATGTATTTTGGGGTGTCATTTTTGCTATGTATTTGCTATGTGTTGGAAATATCTTATAAATGGACAACTTTGTGTAAAAAAAATGCGTTTTCATTTTTTTTTCCACATTTTCCAAAAACATCTGGTAAAAAAATAACCATTCAAAAGACTCATTATGCCTCATAGATTATACATTGGGGTGTTTGCTTTCCAAAATGGGGTCATTTTGTGGGCAATTCCTTTGTCCTGGTGCTCCAGGGCCTTCAAAAGTGTAATAGGTGGTTGAGAAATGAGATGTGCAATTTATGCTTGTAGATCACCTGATGGTGCGACTTCAATGTTGGGCCTTTGTATGTGGCCAGGCTGTGTAAAAGTCCCACACATGTGGTATCGCCATACTCAGGAGGAGTAGCAGAATGTATTTTGGGGTGTCATTTTTGCTATGTATTTGCTATGTGTTGGAAATATCTTATAAATGGACAACTTTGTGTAAAAAAAATGTGTTTTCATTTTTTTTCCACATTTTCCAAAAACATCTGGTAAAAAAATAACCGTTCAAAAGACTCATTATGCCTCATAGATTATACATTGGGGTGTTTGCTTTCCAAAATGGGGTCATTTTATGGGCAATTCCTTTGTCCTGGTGCTCTAGGGCCTTCAAAAGTGTAATAGGTGGTTGAGAAATGAGATGTGCAATTTATGCTCGTTGATCGCCTGATGGTGCGACTTCAATGTTGGGCCTTTGTATGTGGCCAGGCTGTGTAAAAGTCCCACACATGTGGTATCGCCATACTCAGGAGGAGTAGCAGAATGTATTTTTGGGTGTCATTTTTGCTATGTATTTGCTATGTGTTGGAAATATCTTATAAATGGACAACTTTGTGTAAAAAAAATGTGTTTTCATTTTTTTTCCACATTTTCCAAAAACATCTGGTAAAAAAATAACCGTTCAAAAGACTCATTATGCCTCATAGATTATACATTGGGGTGTTTGCTTTCCAAAATGGGGTCATTTGATGGGCAATTCCTTTGTCCTGGTGCTCTAGGGCCTTCAAAAGTGTAATAGGTGGTTGAGAAATGAGATGTGCAATTTATGCTCGTTGATCGCCTGATGGTGCGACTTCAATGCTGGGCCTTTGTATGTGGCCAGGCTGTGTAAAAGTCCCACACATGTGGTATCGCCATACTCAGGAGGAGTAGCAGAATGTATTTTGGGGTGTCATTTTTGCTATGTATTTGCTATGTGTTGGAAATATCTTATAAATGGACAACTTTGTGTAAAAAAAAATGCGTTTTCATTTTTTTCCCACATTTTCCAAAAACATCTGGTAAAAAAATAACCGTTCAAAAGACTCATTATGCCTCATAGATTATACATTGGGGTGTTTGCTTTCCAAAATGGGGTCATTTTGTGGGCAATTCCTTTGTCCTGGTGCTCCAGGGCCTTCAAAAGTGTAATAGGTGGTTGAGAAATGAGATGTGCAATTTATGCTCGTAGATCGCCTGATGGTGCTACTTCAATGTTGGGCCTTTGTATGTGGCCAGGCTGTGTAAAAGTCCCACACATGTGGTATCGCCATACTCAGGAGGAGTAGCAGAATGTATTTTGGGGTGTAATTTGTTGTATGCATATGCTCTGTGAGAGAAATAACCAGTTAATATGAAAATTTTGAAAAAAAAAAAAAAAAAAAAAAAAATCTTCCTTTTGCAAAGAATTGTGGGAAAAAATTACACCTTAAAAAAACTCACCATGCTACTTACTTAATACCTTGGAATGTCTACTTTCTAAAAAGGGGTCATTTGGGGGGTATTTGTACTTTTCTGACTTGTTAGTACCTCAAGAAATGAGATTCACCTGATGTACTGAAGGCCTGATCAGATGTTTTCAATTTTCAGTGATTGGCACCATAGTTTGTAGACTCTATAACTTTCACAAAGACCAAATAATATACACTAATTTGGGTTATTTTTACCAAAGATATATAGCAGTATAAATTGTGGCCAAAATTTATGAAGAAAAATTACTAATTTGCTAAATTTTATGACAAAAACAAAGAAAAAGGCAATTTTTCACAACATTTACGGTCTTTTTTTATTTATAGCACAAAAAATAAAAAACCCATTAGTGATTAAATACCACCAAAAGAAAGCTCTATTTGTGTGAAAAAAAGGACACAAATTTCATTTGGGTACAGTGTTGCATGACTGAGTAATAGTCATTCAAAGTGTGAGAGCACCAAAACCTGAAAATTGGTCTGGGCAGGAAGGGGGTTTAAGTGCCCTGTATTGAGGTGGTTAAAGGTGCAGGATAATTTGACATAGATTTACACATTTTTGGTTAATCCTTGAGAGCACGGTCTTCTTTTTATATGGTTTATAGCTGACAACATATTTATTTTTTTACTTCAGCCACTAGTCGTGACTTGCAGTACCATTCATTTTGGTACATCTACAACAATGGTGCTACAAGATGTTCAGGGTTTGTTCACACTGCGATTTCAGCGTTCTTGCATATGAATTTACACACATTTTTGATGCAATTTGACATGGTCTCAATGCAGACCAGTGTGCTTATTTCCTCTTCCTCAAGAAGAGTAGGATAGGGCTCCTCTGTGTAAAACCACTGCACAGAGCAGGCGAGTATAACATGTTTGTTATTAAAAAACAAACAAAAAAACAACAAACCTTTAATATCACTTTAACAGCACGTGGCCTTAAAGCAATATTAAACCCAGAAGAAAACCTTATTATATAGCAGCTTACCAATTCTTAGATGTGATGGCTGCATCAATTTTCTTTTTTAGGCTTTCTTGCTTCTATTTTCATTTGGTGATCCAGCAAGTAAGTCTTTTGTTTTTCTTGCAGATGTATTCAGTTACAGAGATTAAACAACACTGACAGGGGTGCTAACAATGATCAGCTTTTATATAAAACTGTTATCCCAAAAGGAGAAAAAGCTGTTTGCTGTACCTTCTTATAGAGTATAAGCAGGAATTTGGCTTAAATATTTTAATGTATTTAAATCTGCTAGTACAACTAATACTGCCCTAATCCACGACTGACAATGTGCCCCTGAGCTCCTTCATGCAGAGTGGGGGCACTCTAAAAGAGGTTGTGCATCACCAGCCTGATTACCAGATAAAACCAGGGAAAAAAAGAAAATGAAAGAAGCCACCACATCTAATGATTGGTACACTGCAACATAATACATTTTTGGCTTTGGGTTTACTACCACGTTAAGGTCCAAAGCATACCCAGCAGCTGGATAACCGCCCTATCATCTCCCCTTTTTTTTCTTTCTTACCTTTCCCCTATGCTTCTTTTTACTCTGTATTTTGGAACATATATGTCACAAAGTTGTATTGCCTGCAAGCTCAAGAAAATTGATACAATTTTATGCAAATCAGTTTACCCCTGCCCATGACCACATCTGACTAAGCTTTTTAAAGCCTGACAGATCTCGCTGGTCTACTGCTACCACCCTGCTCAATAAGGGCCCTTTTACATGGGCAGACCAATTGGTCCGCCTGTCAGTTTTTCATGTGGACCCAATCAGACACTCCAGTCTGCTCTATGGAGCGGCCAGTGTCAATGGACATGAGTCCTTAGACTCCTGCCAATATCCGATCCTGTCTGCTAAAAACAGAAGGTTGGGGATCCATTCTGGATCTAGTGGATTGGATCAGATGGCAGTATGGTGTAAATGAACAGGTAGTTTATTTACATCCAATTGCCCATAGAGGAGAGCGGATTGTGTCTGTTCTGCAGAAGCGGAGCAGACACAGACCAGCCATCCACATGCTCAGTGGGAATCAGCACAACAACCTTCAGAGGCTTGTGCTAGATGGTAGAAAAAAATTTGTGAAAATCACACAGCAATTCTTCACAGAGGACAAGCCGGTGGAAAAACTATTATTCATTTATTGAATATCCATATGCAAGAAAAATAAACAAAAAAAATTACAAAGTTAAGTACAAAAATGATATACCCCTATCCCCAATACATGTTAAAAGACCTAATGTCTAAGTAGGACATCGGTGGCCACCGTATCACAGATTCCACCTTACATATCCCTCGCATTCACACACACACACATGCAGATCTAGATCGATCCAAAGATCAGTTGGATTTATTTATACAAATGTCCATGAACACTAGAACAATACCAATGATTATATCTGAGCTCTCTTCGTTTACAAAATATAGAAGTCCATGGCTATTTCTCCTCAAAGGAAAGGAAAAAATTAATTTGTTGAAATTTGAAAAGTGCTAGTGCTGTGTGAATTTCCTCGATAACTCCGCTACACAAACTATGTTGCAAAGAAAAGTTCCTTGTTTAAACATGTATACGTAATTGTTGGAGATCACAGGCTAGTGACACAAGGTATCAAACTGGATATTGCACAAAAAGCTTTGCTTATCAAATTAGGTGATATTCCGGACAGCAAATAAACAGGTATAATACAGCTCACCGCATCTTCTGATAAGAGACTACTCGCAGCCTCCGGCATCTAGACGGATCTCCGTGATCAACCGGTATTGTCACAGCCGCTGCGGAGAGGTACGGATCAAGGGTGGTAGAGCTGTTTCCTCCGTCATTAGTAGATGCAAAGATCAGATGACAAAAGGGAGGAACGGAATGGATTATCCAATTGTTCAGGAAGTCTTTCTCACAGTTATGCTGCAGAGGTGTCACCCGTAGTCGTTACAACGGTAGCCAATCTCCGGTGCTTGTTGTCAGATCGAGGAAAATTAGAGGGGGGGAATCAGGTAGACGGATGGCGATCCCAGTGTCCTCATCACGGATACCATGTTATCATTATGCTTATATGTTTCGCTTTGTTAAAAGCTTCTTCAGAGCATGCTCAATGGTGTATCTCTCTCGTTTAAATCTTGAGTTAATCAGTCATTAATCAGTTTCACCAGGGGACCATCTAGTTGCGCTATGGTTCAATCATGATATCATTCATCACCCGTGTACAATCACACTCACATTTGGGAGAGATCAAAATCTGAAGAAATAAGTTATATACCAACCATACATGCTAATATCAAAAGTGAAATAGAAATTTCCTAGCTGAAGAATGAAATTAGATTAGAAAGGTGAACTTTAAAAAAAATATAGGACTAAGTAGGGAAGTTAGATCGATCTAAAGGCTACCAAGCTTGAACTGCCCAATTCTATAGAGTTGATTTATTACAGATAGAAGAAGTACTGGAATTTTTGGACTATAGTTTTAGAGTCAGCTCCAACCCATAAACTAATAAATAAATAAATATGCGACTGCATATCATCCCCCACTGGAATTAGGTGAGGATATCTTTACTGTGAATTCTTTGACATTTTATATTGTCCAGCTAAATTTTATTATTAGCTAAGGCTCACAGAGATTGTTTATATAGGGGGCTCTCAATTTGGCACTTATTACCTCCTTTTTTCCCACATCGCATATGGGGACATTTTTTTATGGTCCATATGGGAATAGAAGGGATAAATCTCTCTGTCAGTATCACATGGCACGTAAAGAATCTTCTCCATTCCCATAGTCTGCATTTTCATTCATGGAGGGTGTGTTAAACTAATACAGAACTCTTGTTATTGTTCAAGAAAAACTGATAAGTTGCATTCAGTATTTAAGCCTCGTGGCTGCATGCATTTTAGAGTAAATATCCACATTTTTTCTTTTTGGTAGAGTATCTTATCAAAGTCTTCCCTATGTGGGGGTAGATTTAGTTTGTAGATACCTTTACATTTAAGGCCACTTGGGTCTCCTCCATGCTTTTCCAGAAAATGCAACGATAATGGTCTATCGTCATCTTTATTTATTATGCTTTGGACATGTTCACCAATCCTGATTTTAAACTGCCTCTTGGTTTTTCTTACGTATATTAACCCACATGGGCATGTAAGCATGTATATAACACGTGTTGATCTGCAGTTTATAAAGTGGTGGATTTTAAATTGTTTTGTACCTTCAGAGTTGGTGAACATGTCTGTCTTGTCAACATATTTGCATATGTGGCATCTACCACATTGGTACATGCCTCTAAGTGGGGGTAGACTAGTGAGCCAATCTCATCTTGCAGGTCTACAGTATTCAGAGTGAACTAGGTTATCTCTAAGATTCGTGGCTCTTCTGGCCGTGAGTAAGGGTCTGTTGCCAACTATATTCCCAAGGATAGGGGACTCAGCTAGAATGTGCCAATGGCGGTTAAGTATTTTTCTGACTTGTTCCCATTGTGCCCCAAATTTTGTGATGATCCTTATTGGGGCAGGTGTAGTTCTATCTGATTGTTGTACTGTTTTGCTATTTGAAAGTAGGGACGACCTACTCCCGCTCACGGAATCTCCCATACATTTCATGGGTTTCAGTTTGAAAGTTCAATTCCTCCGAACAGTTCCTCTTACAGCTTTCTGTGAATGAGTGACTTAGGATGGTGACTCGAACCCAAAAGGAGGGTATTTGCTGCCGTCTCTTTTCTAAACATTTTTGTGGATATTTTGCCATCCCTAATTTGAATAGGGATGGCACACAAACAGATCCAGTCATTTTTAGAACAGGTCCAAAGGGACCTGTCTATGCTTGATTGGAAGTACAGGGGAATTGATAATCTAACACCAGCAGAGAGAAAGGCACTCAAAGAACTCAAGGAAGCTAAGGAGATCATAATAAAAAGCAGTGATAAAGGGGGAAATACGGTACTCTTGTCGCAGGATATGTATGAGAGAGAAACCATGCGCCTCCTTAAGGATGAAAGTACATATGAGAAACTCTCCTCCAACCTGTTTCCAAAAATCGTAGATGCCCTTAACTTCATACTGAAAATGGCCTCTGAAGAAAGTTTACTCTCTAATAAAGAGAGTAAATATCTTTGTGTCAACGAGCTCAATACCCCAACCTTTTATATAATACCCAAGCTTCATAAGTCTGTTACAAATCCCCCGGGGAGACCTATTGTGTCTGCAATAAAAGGACCCCTGGAGAAGGTTGGGAAATTTGTTGACGCAATGATAAAAGAATTGGTGAGTGAACTCCCCTCCTTTGTCCAGGATACACGAGATGTACTCAGAAAAATAGATGGAATGGGTGTACCAAAGGATGCCATCTTAGTGGGAGTTGAGGTAGAGTCCCTTTATACATCAATTCCATACAAATGGGGCGTCAAGGCAGTACAGTACTTTCTGGACTCAAAATTTTTCCAGCTAGCTGCACAAAATTAGTTTATTGTAGACCTATTACAATTCAAGTTGGACAACAACTGTTTCCAATTCCTCGGCCAATATTATAGACAGATAAGAGGTACCTCTATGGGAGCCCCATGGGCCCCAGCTTATGCATGCCTGCATCTTGGACTGTGGGAATTGGAATGTGTCTATCTTTCGCCTCTGTACCTCAGCCACTGTAGAATGTGGCTGAGGTACATTGATGACGTGATAATGATTTGGGGGGGCGCACCCCTTGAACTAAATTATTTTATTGAAGAACTGAACAAAAATATTAGGAACATAAAACTCACCTTTTCATCTGATCCTGCTACCTTACCCTTCCTTGATCCTACTATTCAATTTAGGGATGGCAAAATATCCACAAAAACGTTTAGAAAATAGGCGGCAGCAAATACCCTCCTTTTGGCTTCGAGCCACCATCCTAAGTCACTCATTCACGGAATCCCAGTAGGACAGTTCCTACGCTGTAAGAGGAACTGTTCGGAGGAATTGGACTTTCAAACTGAAACCCACGAAATGTATGGGAGATTCCGTGAACGGGGGTACTCCCATGGATGTATTAGAAAAGCCAAAAAAGAGCCTCCCTAGCTGACAGGTCGTCCCTACTTTCAAATAGCAAAACAGTACAACAATCAGATAGAACTACACCTGCCCCAATAAGGATCATCACAAAATTTGGGGCACAATGGGAACAAGTCAGAAAAATGCTTAACTGCCATTGGCACATTCTAGCTGAGTCCCCTATCCTTGGGAATATAGTTGGCAACAGACCCTTACTCACGGCCAGAATAGCCACGAATCTTAGAGATAACCTAGTTCACTCTGAATACTGTAGACCTGCAAGACGAGATTGGCTCACTAGTCTACCCCCACTTAGAGGCATGTACCAATGTGGTAGATGCCACATATGCAAATATGTTGACAAGACAGACATGTTCACCAACTCTGAAGGTACAAAACAATTTAAAATCCACCACTTTATAAACTGCCAATCAACACGTATTATATACATGCTTACATGCCCATGTGGGTTAATATACGTGGGAAAAACCAAGAGGCAGTTTAAAATCAGGATTGGTGAACATGTCCAAAGCATAATAAATAAAGATGACGATAGACCATTATCGTTGCATTTTCTGGAAAAGCATGGAGGAGACCCAAGTGGCCTTAAATGTAAAGGTATCTACAAACTAAATCTACCCCCACGTAGGGGAGACTTTGATAAGATACTCTACCAAAAAGAAAAAATGTGGATAGTTACCCTAAACTGCATGCAGCCGCGAGGCTTAAACACTGAATGCAACTTATCAGTTTTTCTTGAACAATAACAAGAGTTCTGTATTAGTTTAACACACCCTCCATGAATGAAAATGCCAACTATGGGAATGGAGGAGATTCTTTACGTGCCATGTGATACTGACAGAGAGATTTATCCCTTCTATTCCCATATGGACCATAAAAAATGTCCCCATATGCGATGTGGAAAAAAAGGAGGTAATAAGTGCCAAATTGAGAGCCCCCTATATAAACAATCTCTGTGAGCCTTAGCTAATAATAAAATTTAGCTGGACAATATAAAATGTCAAAGAATTCACAGTAAAGATATCCTCACCTAATTCCAGTGGGGGATGATATGCAGTCGCATATTTATTTATTTATTAGTTTATGGGTTGGAGCTGACTCTAAAACTATAGTCCAAAAATTCCAGTACTTCTTCTATCTGTAATAGATCAACTCTTTATAGAATTGGGCAGTTCAAGCTTGGTAGCCTTTAGATCGATCTAACTTCCCTACTTAGTATTTTTTTTAAAGTTCACCTTTCTAATCTAATTTCATTCTTCAGCTAGAAAATTTCTATTTTACTTTTGATATTAGCATGTATGGTTGGTATATAACTTATATCTTCAGATTTTGATCGCTCCCAAATGTGAGTGTGATTGTACACGGGTGATGAATGATATCATGATTAAACCATAGCGCAACTAGATGGTCCCCTGGTGAAACTGATTAATGACTGATTAACTCAAGATTTAAACAAGGGAGATACACCATTGCGCATGCTCTGAAGAAGCTTTTAACAAAGCGAAACATGTAAGTATAATGATAACATGGTATTCGTGATGAGGACACTGGGATCGCCATCCGTCTACCTGACCCCCCCCCCTCTAATTTTCCTCGATCTGACAACGAGCACCGGAGATTGGCTACCGTTGTAACGACTATGGGTGACACCTCTGCAGCATAACTGTGAGAAAGACTTCCTGAACAATTGGATAATCCATTCCGTTCCTCCCTTTTGTCATCTGATCTTTGCATCTACTAATGACAGAGGAAACAGCTCTACCACCCTTGATCTGCACCTCTCCGCAGCGGCTGTGATGATACCGGTTGATCACGGAGATCCCGTCTAGATGCCGGAGGCTGCGAGTAGTCTCTTATCAGAAGATGCGGTGAGCTGTATTATACCTGTTTATTTGCTGTCGAAAATATCACCTAATTTGATAAGCAAAGCTTTTTGTGCAATATTCAGTTTGATACCTTGTGTCACTAGCCTGTGATCTCCAACAATTACGTATACATGTTTAAACAAGGAACTTTTCTTTGCAAAATAGTTTGTGTAGCGGAGTTATCAAGGAAATTCACACAGCACTAGCACTTTTCAAATTTCAACAAATTAATTTTTTCCTTTCCATTGAGGAGAAATAGCCATGGACTTCTATATTTTGTAAACGAAGAGAGCTCAGATATAATCATTGGTATTGTTCTAGTGTTCATGGACATTTGTATAAATAAATCCAACTGATCTTTGGATCGATCTAGATCTGCGCGTGTGTGTGTGAATGCGAGGGATATGTACAGTGGAATCTGTGATACGGTGGCCACCGATGTCCTACTTAGACATCAGGTCTTTTAATACGTGTTGGGGATAGGGGTATATCATTTTTGTACTTAACTTTGTAATTTTTTTTGTTTATTTTTCTTGCATATGGATATTCAATAAATGAATAATAGTTTTTCCACTGGCTTGTCCTCTATGAAGAATTGCTGTGTGATTTTCACAAATTTTTTTCTAGATGTGTTCAATTCAGAGGACAACCACATTTGGGGGTTTCTAAATATTTATATTCATATTGGAACACCCCAAATAGACAGTGGAACTGGGTGAATCTCTAAAGAGTGAGGCTGATTTATGGCCAGGTACTACTCACTCGAGAACACCAGATTCTATTAAGGAGTAGCTAAGGTCCCTCCCCCCCCCTTCTTTTGTTTTTACATTTGTGCTAGATGGTGCATTAACTTTATGTTCATAATATACATTGTGTTTTGAACACAGTGCGGGAAACATACACGGAATGCAGGTTTCCCACACTGAGTTATGGTGTGAGCTAAAAAAATGTTTGTACTAAAGTTTGTTACCTGTTTATTATGGTAAATGAAAATAAAAAATATTATAAAAATAATGAATGGGCCATGGTAATGCATCATGCTGCAATACACAATAATAGGCCTTAAGGCATGTTACATAAACAGGCTCTTAAATGAAATTAACATTTGTACATTTTACACTGCAGTTGCTAATAATGGTATAATGGATGTTTATCCCTGTTGGGGTAATCAGCCACAAGCGTTACAGGCCTTTCCAAAGGTACAGTATATCTGGAACATTTAACAAGTATAAAAGGCGCAATGCTCAGATACCTCAATAATATTCATGTATGGTCCATAATAGTCCAAAAGTGGAGACCAGAAGCAAATTCAAGTAGAGCTAGGAGAGAAACAAGGAGAGGAGCGCCTTTGAGAATATATCAAAAACACTTTATTGTACAGAACAATATCCACTCACATGGAAGTAAATGACGTTGGGTGCATCACTGGGATGAGCAGGAGGAACTATAGGTAGCAGAGAATCCTTTTTGCTGGCAGGAAGCAGCACATCAATTCCCAGGGACGTTGAGGGCAGTGAGTCATCAGATCCTTGCAGAGTAACACTGCTGTAGCTTCAGACCTCTCATCTGGTGACCGCAAAGATGGAGTGTGGGGGCCAAAACGAGCCTTGGATCACAAGCAGGGTAGCATAGGATGAGGACATCACTATATTGCGAAGCTTTTCCAAGCGTGCGTGCTACGAATGATACGGTAGCCGCGCTCCTTTGTCAAGCATGATAGACAGGGTAAAAGGACGATGTTTTGTAGTGAAGCGGGGGCGGGGGGCCAGGGATACAATACTATAATAGCAGTGGCAAATGGTGGAGAGGATCAGAAATAATACTAATGCCAAGTACACAAGATCAGATTTTCCGAAACAAAAGTTGGATGTGAGCTTGTTGGCGGAAAGTCCGACCGTGTGTATGCTCCATTGAACATTTGTTGTCCGACTTTCTGCCAACAAATGTTGGCTAGCAGGTTCTCAAATTTTCCACAAACAAATTTTTGTTGTCGGACTTTCCGATCGTGTGTACACAAGTCCGTCTCACAAAAGTCCACGCATGCTCGGAATCAAGTACAAGCCGGAAGCGCTCGGTCTTGTAAAACTAGCATTCGTAATGGAGATATCACATTCGTGACGCAGCAAATTATGAAATCTCTTCTTCTTTATAATGGTATAATAATGAAGTTGCTTTGCTGCTGATATTCACAGTTCTGATGAACGTATTTTTGATTATTTCTAGTAATCTCCAGAATAATATATTTTTTTGTGGTTTTTTTTTTCTCATGATCTCCAGAATAATCTTTTTTTTTTTGTCCTAGTGATCTCCACAATAATTTTTTTTTTCGTTTTGTGTGTCAAGTTACCACAACACTATTATTATCTTGTATTTTTTAACCTCAAAGGTACAACTAAGTTGGTGTCCCTTGTTAATTTGACATTGTATTTTTGAAATGTACCTGACTACACACAAACAAACTGTCCTTTTTTGAAGTAGAATAGCCAAGTATTTGTCCCTTAAAAATTTTTTAATTTAATTGAGAGCACAAGGTCATAACAAAATAAAGAGGAAGGCAACGACGGAGAAACAGTTGGAACTGGTGAAGCCTTTGTACCCCAGGGCAGACATTAATTATTTGACTGTCAAAATTGGTAACCTGAGGAGTCCATTTAATAGGGAGCACAATACGGTCCAGGACTTCGAGAGATCGGGAGCAGTAGCAGATGACATATATGTCCTGAGGCTGTGGTCTTACAACAGCCTGCATTTTTTGCCAGACTACACCAAACCCAGGCCATCACTCTCAATACTTCCTTCCATGTTTCCTTCCTTGCTGCTGTGGTGGGTGGGTTGGCTGTGGTGTTGGTGGAGGTGGTGGACGAGCATGGTCTAACTCACAGAGGTGTGTTTGAGGTGTGAGTTCGCCCCTTGTCCCCTTGTTTAGGGCTTTCAGAATAACCTCTTTGCATATAGTTCATTGGGCGTCCTCCATATGTTCTAATTTACTGGCAGTGACACATCCAAACACCTCGTAGCCACTAGGGGTCGTGGTAATTGCCGCAGTGGCCTGTTTTAGGAAAGCAGTAACAGACTCCTTCAGGTTCCTTGCCTTCCTGGTCCTTTTGGTTGGAGGGCAGAGGGGAGGAACCTGGGATTCGGTCAGGCTGCTTGCCACGCCCTCTACCTGGCTGAGACTGTGTATGAAAATGGTACATAGTTTAATTTTTTGGTCATCAATCACATACAATTTTGAGCTCATGCAAATTGAATGTTAACAAATAGAAAAGACTATCATTCTGACCCCAGCATTTTTCATTCTTGCCCCAATCATTTTTGGCCACTACTGTCTATTGATATGTAAACCACTTTGTTAAATCAGAAATTTGTGATCAATAACATCTAGTTAACATCATTCAATTTTTGACAAGAAATATCTTCAACAATGCTACACCTGGGTCAAGCTGGGCTCCTCCACATCTTCTTCCTGGGTGGAAGGCCCAGGTTGGATCTCAGGAGCTTCAGCTGATGTGGAAGGAAGTGTTGATAGCGATGGCCTGGGTTCCATCTGGTCAGACAAAAAACGCAGGCTGTCGTAGTACCACAGCCTGGGGACAAATACATTGTCTGCTGCTGCTCTGGATTTCAGGGAATTCTGGACCTTCTTGTGCTCCCTATTATATGTGCTCCTCAGGCTACCAATTTTGGCCTTTAAATAGGTGTTGTCTACTGTGGTATATACAGCAGGCTTCACTAATTCCAACAGTTTCTCTAGCACTGCCTTCTTCTTTAGCTTGTTAGAATAGTCCCTGCATTGGACTTGCCAGAGACATGGCAGCTCCCTGTATTTGTCTATAAAGTTGGGCAGGAAATTAGGGGCTGTGAATTTGTCCACCATGTTATCTGCAGGACACAACACAAGACAAACCCTAATGTCAGGCTAAACTCTCCTAATCTTGTCCCAATATAGACCTCAAGCTGTAAGCAGTATAGGCCACTAACCACTGATGCCCCAAGTTACAATTGTACCTTCGTTTGAACGATTGATGCTAACGATCCTCCATCCTCCACTCACAGATCGTATGCACATCACCCGCGTGTTATGCTTTATATACACTGCGCATGCATGAAACCCCGTCCCTGTCCTTCTTTCTAGTGTATTCCCCGCCTCTTCTCTTTCGAGGCAGTGGGAGAGCACATGGCGGAGACACAGCAGGTGTGTGCTGTTATCAGCAACGACAACGAAAGCCCGGAGCAAGGCAGTTCCACATCCAGAAGGAGATATAAGGCCTCAAATATGTCCTTTGAAGAGATGGTGGACATCTTGAAGAGGGCAGACTATGATGGGAAGCATGGACCATACAGAAACTGTGAGAAAGGCCAAGATCATGGCTAAAGTTGTGAGAAGTCTGCACAGGACTTTTGGGGTACGGCGATCCTAGGAGCAATTGAGGAAACGCTGGTCAGACCTGAAATTGAGGGAGCAAGATCAGTACAGAAAGATCAGAAAAGTGCGACAAAAAAGTAAGTATTTGTCGTGTGTTCCTATTATTATTCTTACTTTCATGCTGGTCCATGTGCTTTTCTTTACTGTTGTACAGTTTAAAATGCCAAGTTTGAGGTTCGTGGGCACAAGAATCGTTCGTATTAAACATCGTTCGTTCGACCACTAATACGACGTTTTTTGCACATGCAGGTTAACTACATTTGTTCATGCCTATTTTGATTAAAATAAGTTTATTACATTGTTGTCTAGATGTGTTTGAAACTTTAATGAAATGACAACTCGATTCAGTGTAAGGAGAGGACACTCAGCAGCTGTTTGCACATTTGGAGGCAGGAGCACTAGGGTGGGACACCATAACAACCTTGTTATGGTGTCCCACACAGGTGCTCCAGTGGATACTAGGGGTCTCTCCATGTGTGAAACTTGCACAAAACAGGTAAGTATTCCAGCTTTTGAAAGGGAAAAAATCATGTCTTCAGTTTTGAACTCTGCCAAAACAGACAATTGGATGACACTTCCAAGCAATGTTTCATATTACTATTTCTAGCCTAACATATCTGTCTGCTAAGTATATCTTTTTTGTATTCACATAGGGGAGAAAAGAATAGGGACATCTGAGGACACCAGTAACCCCACACTGAATGAAGAAAGGGAACTCACCACGCAACATGAAGATGTGGATGCAGAGATTCAGGAAGTGCTGGGTGAAGTGGTCGAAATGATGTCGACAACAGGTCAGTGTCTGAGACCACAGCTTCGGGTAATAGATGGATGCCTGCATATTTATAATACATGGTGTGTTTCTTTAAAGGTGATGTGGATGTTGTGGAAGAAGAAACTCACTTCAGCAGTGCAAGTGCACAAATGCTTATCAGTGAGATCATGGTGTGCAATCGTGATTTGGAAAAAGCAAAACATCCATGATCATCATTGATATTTTAGGCAAAATCTAAACCAAAAACAAATTTTTAAGTTGTCGTTATTGTTGTACATGTTTTTACAGTTTTAAATGAATTGCAAAGCCAAATTTTGAAGATGCACACAGTGTGTCAACATGTGTTATCTCCCATCATGGGATATTAATGTACATGTTTTGTGGGTGCAACCCCTTCCTCCATACTAAAGTAGGTGAGAGGAAGGGGTTGCACCCCCAAAACACATCCATTGATCCCCCATGATGGGAGCTAGAACATGTTGACACACTGGGGCTTATTTCAAAAAGGCCAAACCACTTTTCACTACAAGTGCATGCAGCATCTCAAGACAATGTGATTTAGTTTGTATTCGGCCATGTTGATGGCCGTAAGGAAAAGTCGGAACTGGCTGGCCATTATGCCAAAGGCATTCTCGACCACTCTTCTGGCACATGCCAGACGGTAATTAAAAAAACCCTCTGCTCTGGGGTCAGGGTCCTCATGGGGAACGGCTTCAACAGATGTTCCCCCAGAGCAAAGGCCTAATCCGCCACAAAAATGAACTTGAGGCCCGCAACATTATCCTCTGGAAGTGGCAACCCCAAGGTGCCATTTTGGAGACGCCAGTAAAATTCCATCTGGGTGATCACTCCTCCATCAGGCATATGGCCATTCTTCCCTACGTCCAGGTATAGGAACCTGGACAAAGGGAAGACATCTTGATACTACTGAACCCCTTATAGTTGAAGTAGTATGACCCTGAGTTGGGTGATGGGATGATCCGGACGTGCTTCCCATCGATCGCACCACCACAATTGGAAAAGTCCCACTGGTGGTGGAATTGTGAGGCCACGGTCTGCCATTCCTGTGGGTTGGAAGGAAACTGTGGAGTCAAACAAGAAAAAAAAAATAGTACTTTAACACAAAACATTGCAAGCAGATTAGACACAAACATTCTTGGCCAACATAAGTATAACATTTATTGAAATGAGTATCTAAAGACAAAAGTATAAGGTCCACTTATCAGATTCCTCACCCCCTCTGATGGCCCATTGTAAAAATGTAATGGTGGGGGGAGGGGCGGAGATGTTTTGGATAGGTAACCCTCTTCACTTCATTGAGAGCTGAATGCACAAATAATGTGTGTTACTTTGGCCAGCCCCTCCCTACTTACACTATTGTCAGCCCACTGGACAGGTAAGAAGTGTCATAATCCAAAAATATGAATACACACTGTCCAAATTGAAGTTCATTTTTACATTCTGCAATTACCTATCAAGATAATAGGAGAACAAAACTTTAAACAGTACCATTTGAAACTATTCAGGCAGGCACTTGCACTAAATTCTTTGGTGAATTCATCCATAAATATGACCACAAAAGAGGTAGGTATAGTGTGTATGGGTTTGACAAAGTCAGCAGATAGAATATTGGTATTGGTTGACTTAGCGGTTGGTGGGGAGGAAGGGTTCCAAATGAGTTTGGCACCCCCCAAAAAAAGCATCTTGCACTCTTCCTGAATTTAAGGACAACAGTAACATTTGGACACATTTTAGGGGGTGTTTAGTGTAAGCACTACAATGGAGCTGACAAAATACATTGTTAAGTGACTAGGCTAGGTGTGTATGGGCCCAGGATAGCATGCGAGGGAGGTTAGTGAAGGCAAATATGCATGAAGGACATAAAAGGAGCATTAAAAGCTTACAGCTGTCAGAAACCATGAACCAGATTGAGACAGAAGTACAGTAAAATCACACTTGTTTATAAATAAATATAAAAAGGTAAATAGAGTAAGCGTAGTCAAAGCATAGCCAGAGTCCAGTAACTGGATCGGGTAGTCAGCCAAGCCAGAGTTCAGTAACCAGATCGGGTAATCAGCCAGGCCAGAAGTCTGGGATCAAAGTAGAGGAACAGCAAGCAGGAAGGAGCCAGAAGGGATGACCAAGGTGAAGGCAGGAATGAAGTGAGCTGGAGATCTTTAAGTAGGCGGGACTGACAAGCAGATCCTCAACAGCTGGTTAACTGTGGAGACAGAGATGAAAGCTGGCAATTAGCCGACAGCTGAGCAGCCAGCTCAGAGAAGGAAGGGCTCAGCCAGGCCTGACAACAGCATGCAGCAAAGAGGACATTCGCAACATATTACAATCATGGTAATTATGGAATGATGAAATAAATACAATACATTAGCAAACATTAAATACACAGAATGTGATGTTAAAGGATAAAACTTACCTTAATATAGTCCCTCTGTAGGACCTGAATTATGGCAGAACAGGTCTCTGGAATAATGATTCCCAGAGCCTGGGGAGAGATCCCAGTCATGAACTTCAGGTCCTGGAGACTTCTCCCCGTCGCCAAGTACCGCAAGGTGGTGACGAGCCTTTGCTTGCCGCTGGCTTGCCGCATGCAAGTGTCCTGCTTCATAATATAAGGGGTTAGCAAAGCCAAGACGGGGTCCGTTATCTGGAGATAATTCCTGAAATCATCAGCAACAAAGGTATATGACAGAATTGGTCACAATTAAGCAACCAATTCTTGGTCCAAGAACTCCTCCCCCTGTTCATGGACTGGACTTGGGTCAAAGCAATAACTCCAACACCAAGTCCAACAACAGCACTAACTCTACGATGAGTACATAACCGCAACATGGCTAATAAATGAACGGCTGCTCAGAATGAACTGACAGAACACATTGAAAATCAGAAAGGACCTAACAAGAACAAGCTGAAAATCAGAAACGAAGGACCTGACAAGAACGAGCTGAAAATCAGAAACAACCGGACAAGCATGTACTGAAAATCAGAAGCGAACCATAAATAGAACGCACTGAAAGACAGAACGAACTGACAAGCATGCACTGAAGAACAGATACGAACTGACAAGCACAACCTGAAAAGCAGAAACGAACTGAAAAGCACAAATTGTCTCTCACCAAACTTCTACTAACACGAGATAAACACAAGATTAGTAGAAGGAGCCCAAAGGGTGGCGCACTGGCTATTGAACTTCCTTTTTATCGGCTGTCGTACATCTTGTATGTCACTACGTTCGTAATTGTTGGCCAACATTTGTGTGACCATGTGTATGCAAGATAAGTTGGAGCCAACACCATTTGAACAAAAATCCACGGTTTTGTTGTCGGAAAGTCTGATCGTGTATACGAGGCATAACAGTTGATTAATACAAATTGGAGAAAAATGTATTAATTAAAATGACTAATTGATAAGCTGATGGTGAATAATTTTAAAAACTAAAGAAAAATTGATAATTATAAACAGATAACAAAAAAGAGCAAACAACAAAGAACAAAGAAACCCACGCAGAAGTGTGGGTTTCTTTGTTCTTTGTTGTTTGCTGTGTCTTGCAGAAAAATAATAAATAACCACCTTATCTCACGTGTTAGAAAATGACTTTATCGAGCACTCTTCAATAGTGCTAGTGGAAAGAAAAGATTAAAATTACTAGCTTTACCTGTTTCTTCAAAACACTTGCACACCCAACACTTTTGGCAAATTACACTTACCTTCAACATATAAAGTAAGAAACAGCTTTCTATCCATATAATTTACTTGTTCTGTACTCTCTCTCTTAGAACCTTTCAGTTGCTTCTCCATCACGTAGATCCTGTAGGTGATTAAAATTTACAGTATGTGGATTTTCAAATAATAACTTTTGGAAATGTTGTTAAATGATGGCAGAAAGTCAGAAATATAGAAAGTTTATGGCAATTCATAGTCACAGGTTTCCTATAAGTTCTTATAATATTTCCTTTTTGTATAAGTATAAAAAGATCCAAAAATGTAACAATGGCATAGGTTTTAAACTCCAAACTTTATACATTTTAATTGGTATGAATTCTCCAAAAATAACTGTAGTTCCCCCTCTTTTTCCAAACAAAGAAAATATTTTCTTTGAAACCCTTCCAGAGGATGGGGTTTGCGCCAAGGCATGCCCCTGGCCAAATTAATTGGGATTCCCAACTGGCAATATTTGTATACATTTTAAACCTGTCTATCTCTTCTGGCAGTCGTTTCTGGCACAAAAGCTCTATCACTGCCTGCTATCAATTCCTTCCACTACCTCACATGCACAGTTCAGTGTACAATTTGGGCATCTTACAAATGCCAGGAGTAAGAGCCAAATGCTAGAACAAAGTAACTCATAAGTGTATGCATGAAATGTATACCATTCATGGCCAGCCAAGAGAGAATACTCCAGGTTCAGGAGAAAACTCTGAGAAAATGATAGTGACGAGGTGGAGCACAGACCACGCATCGCTTGAGAAGGGCACTTTGGGAGGTAGGCAAAATAAAACTTCAACATTTTTAAAACAGTAGAAAATAATAAAACAGTCTGTAGTTCGGGTGATACGGTCTCGCTTCATATCACCTGATATCCGTGATGTTTCTCTGGATACTGTACTTTGTGTCATGCCCAGAAGGGTCTGGTAGTGTGTTGCACTGGGTTCACAGAAACCTTGGTCTCTGTATGTGCTGAGTGTGGAGCCCTGACATCAGCACTCACATCCTGGGCCTGTTGTGGGGGAGTGCCAGACCTTCCTCTTTGAGGTGCTACTAGTCGTGGAGTTGTGTGACTACCTGGTACCCTGCTAAGACACAATGCACTGTAGATCATTGCTACCAAGGTCACCACCGTGGCCACATCATCTTCAGAGCAACACCTGGGCTCTCCAGATCTGGTGGAGGAGGAGGAGGATAGCACCCACCAGGGCTCCCCTATGGACCATGGGGTTGAGCTCTCCCCCAGTGCCAGCGGGGTCGAGCTCTGTCGAGAACCTGCATTGGAGGTCCATTTGTGGAGGCGATTGAGGAAATGCCACCTACAGCAGCACACCCAGCAGTGGGAAGTGGTTCCCTAGGCCCATCGGAGGTACAAACATTTGCCCCACCCCCCAAGGAACCGCCAGAGTTGGTGGTGGTATGGTGATGTGTGTTATAGATAAATAAGATGAGAATGAAAACGGCGCTGCCCTCTATATTAATAATACGTAACGGGTAAAAATGTCACAAGATCCAGACTGAATCCAGGTGACTCCGATGCATAAAAGCTCCACCAATATCAAAACATAATACGGTCTAAACCAGAGTGGACCATATATTTGGAGATAACCAAAAATTCAAAAACACCAGTACTTTAGAAACTGCTGAAAAATGCGTCCCCCCAGCGGGATAAAAGTGTCATCCAGAGTGGAATATATAATAAATGAGTGAAAAAATATTATGGTGAACAGTGCGAAAAAAAGGACAGTGCAAAAAAGAAAAAATTAAGAATTTAACCCCAGGGTTCAAAAATATTTGGACAAAATGGCGCCAAAGAGAAAATAATTAAATACTGAAAGAGTATGTGTGCATATTATTATCAGTGTGATGTCCGTGTTGCCCCTTCCATATATATATGCAAAGAATTGAGTAGGGTTGTGATTGACCCCAATGTTCAAAAATATTGGGACAGTATGGCGCTTGTGAAACGTAAGGTATCCTTCTGTGTGAAACGTGAGATGTCCTTCTGAGTGACAAACTAAATTATAATACAATTAAACCACTTCCTGTGCATAAATTACAGTAAATAAAAAGATATATAC
Source organism: Aquarana catesbeiana (assembly GCF_042186555.1). Taxonomy (NCBI): domain Eukaryota; kingdom Metazoa; phylum Chordata; class Amphibia; order Anura; family Ranidae; genus Aquarana; species Aquarana catesbeiana. Next base: position 510,862,890 of record NC_133325.1, on the reverse strand, counting down.
AATTGATTCCAATTTCTTTTGTTTGTAACAAGTGATATAGTTAATTTCTAAAAAGTTTTTATATATAATCCATGCAGAAAAGAGTGTTGTTAACCAGGTGGGGGGAACAGAGTTCAACTGTAAAAGCTGTTTATTTCACCCTAGAGGGTACACCGCAGTGACTTCTGTGCGATTTTTCATAAGGTGACTTGAAGTGCTCGCCCCCCAGTGCTTCCCCACTCACCAGAAATAATCACCCCTACAGGGGTACCAAGCGACAAAGTGGGTGCCTCAGGGCGGATGATGTTCACTCCAAAAATGCTTCCATTCCTCTGCTTTGTGCGATCCTTACGGCTGTTCCAGGGAAACTATGTGCTCTGATATGACCATGCTACTCCAGCAGTGTACCACCTTAATCTGTTAAACTCTCCAAAGTCCAAAAGATACAAGCCACAAAGTAAGTAATAAAACTTATTACTTTCTTTGTGGCTTGTATCTTTTGGACTTTCTTTGCTTATATGGAATAAACAACTTGACATACTTCACGAAGGCAGCCCCTTGTGTTTCTCTTTTCTCTGGATCTCTGGAGAGTTTAACAGATTAAGGTGGTACACTGCTGGAGTAGCATGGTCATATCAGAGCACATAGTTTCCCTGGAACAGCCGTAAGGATCGCACAGAGCAGAGGAATGGAAGCATTTTTGGAGTGAACATCATCCGCCCTGAGGCACCCACTTTGTCGCTTGGTACCCCTGTAGGGGTGATTATTTCTGGTGAGTGGGGAAGCACTGGGGGGCGAGCACTTCAAGTCACCTTATGAAAAATCGCACAGAAGTCACTGCGGTGTACCCTCTAGGGTGAAATAAACAGCATTTACAGTTGAACTCTGTTCCCCCCACCTGGTTAACAACACTCTTTTCTGCATGGATTATATATAAAAACTTTTTAGAAATTAACTATATCACTTGTTACAAACAAAAGAAATTGGAATCAATTGTATATATCTTTTTATTTACTGTAATTTATGCACAGGAATTGGTTTAATTGTATTATAATTTAGTTTGTCACTCAGAAGGACATCTCATGTTTCACACAGAAGGATTCCTTACGTTTCACAAGCGCCATACTGTCCCAATATTTTTGAACATTGGGGTCAATCACAACCCTACTCAATTCTTTGCATATATATATGGAAGGGGCAACACTGACATCACACTGATAATAATATGCACACATACTCTTTCAGTATTTAATCATTTTCTCTTTGGCGCCATTTTGTCCCAATATTTTTGAACCCGGAGGTTAAATTCTTAATTTTTTCTTTTTTGCACTGTCCTTTTTTTCGCACTGTTCACCATAATATTTTTTCACTCATTTATTATATATTCCACTCTGGATGACACTTTTATCCCGCTGGGGGGACGCATTTTTCAGCAATTTCTAAAGTACTGGTGTTTTTGAATTTTTGGTTATCTCCAAATATATGGTCCACTCTGGTTTAGACCGTATTATGTTTTGATATTGGTGGAGCTTTTATGCATCTGAGTCACCTGGATTCAGTCTGGATCTTGTGACATTTTTGCCCGTTACGTAATATTAATATAGAGGGCAGCGCCGTCTTCATTCTCATCTTATTTATCTATTATGCAATTAGACCCCTAGGGGTACTAATTAGAGATAGGCAGCAGCTCTTATACTGTCCTAAGCGCGGATCTATCTATTTATATCATGGTGATGTGTGTGCCTTCAGCCCCTTGAGAGGAGCCTTGAGGAAGTCACAAGGTCACATGACATAACGCGTAGGAACCGGAACCACATTGACATACACAGCAGCTGAACTCTGTTTACCCCCTTGCTGATACTGTATACCGGAAACTTCGTACTCGGCAACGGCGGTGTACCGCCACATACTGTACCATTACAGGCACTATGTGCAGAGTGCATTTTTATTTTTTATTTTTATTTTTTAAATAAACCGAAGTTTTTTGATACTACACCATTGGAGACCCTCTTTTTTTCTGTTTTCTTGGCACAAGTCCCAGGACCCGGAGCATAACACATTGAGGATTGAGCACGAACACCCATCGATCCGAAGGCAACCACCCTCACCAGGCAACACTCGGAACATCCTCTACCACCATCATTCAGCACTTTCCATTAGGCTTTAATTAAAGCTCCTGAAGGTAAGGGCAATGTGAGCATAGTTGTATGCTGATCAGGCACGGTCGTTTATCTTTGCTCATTTAAACATATATGAACTTTTTCTGAGTAAGAGCACCACAGATGTCCCAAGCACTGAAGAGTTATTCACAATATTGAACTTTTCTTTTATAGTTATCAATATTCATATATTGATTCCTTTATGTCATCTATCTTCACATTATCACATATGGAATATGTTTATGCTGCATCTTTTTGATTGTAATTCTTCTTTTTTGGATCACATATATATTTTTAACCCCCACCAGTATATTTAGCATTTGTTACCACACAAGTCACGCTTAGGTATTTGATTTGTTTCTGTAGTATTGTGTTTTGCGCAAAATCATTTGCAGATTGATTCTATTTTTTTGGTGGTTAAGTGTACACTGTAGGTTTTGCAGCAACACAGTTAAGATTTTAGTAGTATACGGCAGCCCATGTGCCATTGGATAGTAGCGCAGAGGTCCCTTCACGATTACATTTAACATAATAATTCCACATAAAGCACAAAGGCATTTATGCACAGAAAATGAGCTATGTATTAAAGTGTAAGTAAACCCCCCCTATCGTTTTCAGCCAAGGAAGCTGCCATCTTTGCCTCTGTTTAATCTACAACTGCCATGATGCTGCACATGTGATCAGTTTAGACACCACCCATTGGATGGTTTGACAGTTTAATTGAGAGCACAACCAATGGGAGTGTTACATTTCCGGCACGTGCCGGAAATGAAACTGTTTTATGGATGGGTTTACTTCCGCTTTAATGTGGTATCATATTGACAGAGCATCTATCAAATCCTGTAGGTGTCAAAAGAGGTAAAACCAAGATGAGGCAAATTCCCTCTACTCATATTAGTGCATAAGTAATATAGTTGGGCTGCAGGTGGACTTTTAATTAGGAATCACTGTAAAGTATGATATAAAACAATAATACTGATGTTTTATAACCCCTGCATGATTCAAAGTGCATCCTTCAGACTTGGCATAAACAAAGCAGTTTTCAGGTAGGGATTAGGTTTGGAATCGCCTCTACTATTGTTCAAGGCGAATCCCGGGGTTCAAGATTTGTATTCCTGGCGAATTTACACTGTCCCTGAGACTGTCTTTGAAAATTGCAATTCTATAACCAGTGCTCAAAATTTCAAGTTCTGAGCTACTAGCCAGGCCTCAAGAGATACTCGCCACCAGTTGCCCCACCCAACCCCTACCCTGCTCCACCTCCAATTCTGCCCTAAACACGCCCTCATAAATTATCTCATGAAATGACACTTAAATGTTTTATGCAGAATTAAGATATAAAAATAAATATTAACAACAACTTTATCAGCGCCCATCAATGCAGCCTCACCTGTGTCCAACAACGCAGCCTACCTGTATCCATCAATGCAGCCTCACCTGTGCCCAACAATGCAGCCTCACCTGTGCCCAACAATGCAGCCTCACCTGTGCCCAACAATGCAACCTACCTGAGACCATCAATACTGCTTCACCTATGTCCATCAATGAAGCCTACCTGTGTCCATCAAGGCAGCCTACCTGTGTCCATTAATGCAGCCTACCTGTGTCCATCAATGCAGCCTGCCTGTGTCCATTAATGCAGCCTACCTGTGCAGGGGAAGTGGGGAGAGGAAGAGGATTGCCGGCCGGATCATCAGAGCACTGAGGAACATCACTGTAACAGCTATCATTTCAATTGCTGTGTGTTCCCGCCGCTTGCCGTCACATACAACCCCGCCTCCTGGCCCAGGGACTTTGATATACGTCACATGTCCCAGGACTGGACGGGTGTTTTGTCTATCAAAGTACCCAGGCCAGGAGGCGGGGCTGTATATGACAGTGAGTGCGGGGAACACACGGCAATTGAAATAAAAGCTGTTACAGCAATTTTCCCTGCTCTCTGATGATCCAGCCAGCTCTGTCTTCTCTCTATTCTCTTGGCGATCACTGGGAGAACAGCTCCCATCCAACCCCGCCTGCTCACCCCCCCCCCCCCACTCTCAGGCAGCCCATGCTCGCCAGCCATCATTTTCCACTTGCAAGAAGGGGATTTAGAAGCAGATGAAAAAAGTGAACTGCTACCTGTCCTACTCCCTTACAGAATATCCCTCTTGTACTTCCTCTAGGTCATAATGTAAGTCTTGTGGGGTAAGAGTGTATAATATGTCTGCAGTGGTTGGGGAAAAAGGAGCATCACACTCAAAATCATCAGCACCACCAAAACCAGTTATTGCTGAAACTTGTTGCATAGAGTCATCTACCCCAGTAGAACTTTTCTCTTGAGGCAACAAAAAAAAGTCTCACTCTCTTTCTCTGCTGCTGTCTCCCTCAATTGCTTCTTTGGGGGGGCTGGGCAGTGGCACTGGCAGTGCCATTGATGGTGGTGAGTGTAAAGGCAACTCCACTTGTTTAATACTGATTTTCTTGCCTATGCCATAAAAATAAGAAGCCATGACACCTGTAGAAGTAGAAGGAGCTGCACTGGCAGTGGAAGCGGCAGCAGATGCTGGTGGTCTGGCAGGAAAACTAGTAGAACTGGTGGTGGTGGAACTAGCTTTGTTGGTGGCAGTGGTGGTGACACTCACAGATGTGGACGACATGTTTGTGGCGGCAGAAGTGTCAGCGGTACCGAAGGAAGAGCTAGTAGCAGAGACCTTGCCACTTTTTTTTTAGCAAGGCGTCCACCACGACCGTGACAACGACCTCTACCTGCCTTTACTTTTCCATTAAAACAGTACATTGCTGTATATATAGTTCAAACAGAAAATGGACTAGTTGTGTGATAGTGATCAGACCTGCAAGCAGGTAACAATGTAAAATCAAATGAAAAATAGATCACAAGAAATAGAACAAAAACAACAAATATGCCAGAGTTGGCAAAACTACCTGCACGCAGGTAACAAATTAGGGTATATAGAATCTATAATAAATAATAAATCCCCACCAAAACATGGACAGCCTCTGAGGCTATCGCAACACTAACAACACTAGTATCAGTATCAAGTTCAACACTAACACAAAAGCAGAATAATATCAAATGAAATGAAAAAAATAAGTTGAACTATAGCTTGCTTCACTATCTGTTCTGCTGCTGTGCTTATTGCTTAATAATTCAGGTTCTCTGTTAACAAAAAGCGGACCAGCTAAGATTGACTGTCTGAAATGATTCAGTGTGTCTCTCTCTGCTAGTAATCATAAGTAAAAGTACTTTGGCTGTACATGTGTACTTAAAGCGGAGTTCCACCCAAATTTTGAACAATATCTGTATGTATTCTCTTCCTTGCCTAGATGCTGACATGCCCTTTAAAAAAATTTAAATCGCCGTAATTACCTTTTATTTTTCTATTCTTCTTTGCACTTCCTGGTTCTCCTCCCGTGGGAGTAGACGTGTTTCTAGCCTCTCCCAGACTCCTGGAAGCTAGTCTCAGGCTTCCCAGGATGCCACTGAGCATGTGCGGGAACGAGCGGTGAATGCTGGGAGCACAGCATTCACCACATCCAGGAAATAAATGCTTGTGGGCTTCAAATGCCCACAATGAAGATGGAAACTGCCTGCAGTGAATAATATAAGTTATTCTTTCCGACGAAATCTGACACAGGCGGACATATTACACACAATATGTGAGTACGTAATGCTGAGAAGAAAAGTTTGTGAATGAACTCAAAAAAAAAAAAACGATAGATAGGTGGACCCCCGCTTTAAGTTCTAGCTATTTTACTGCTCCTACTCTTTGGTTACAATCAGCCAATAACATTCATCATCATCATCATCATTTTACTTCCCCCTCTCATTCCAGCAGCGACCATTAACATCTATTTTACTATTGTCTCTATAATGTCGAATCTTTTCTCTCTATATCGAATAATCTTGGATTAATAGAGTTAGGTTAGGCACATTCGACCGCAGGATCGATAGACACAGATCGCTATTGTCACCGTAATGTTGAATCTTCTATCTATCTACAACAAACTTTGTCGCAACGATACGAAAATATAATGGATACGAAAATAAAGCGTTTTTTTAATTTGGATCTTTCGGATTCTGTGCGTTCGTTATCATTTTGTTAAAAGAACACGAAAATCCCAGAAAATTCGGACGAAAATGAATTCGGACAATAATGAATGCACATGTCTAGAACCCGCAGCAAATCAAAGCTACGCTAAGATTCACTCATCTCTAGTTACAGACATAAAAAGATGGTGACACAGCTGAATGGTTGTTGATAGTTACATCTGACTTTGGTTCAAAGTAGAATGTTTACTGACTGAGACTGAAAGATGGTGATAGGACAGCTACTGTATACAGCGTGCATTCTGGAACAAAAAGCCAATGCAATTTAGTAATTTCAGGCTCAGATCTTAGACAGTCCTTAACACCCTTCAAATGTATGTAGGCACAAGACATTTATCTTTTAAGTTTTGAATAGTGAGGAAGGGTTAGACAGTCTGTCAAGTTTTTATTGCCAAGCAATTAAAACATTTTAAAACTTCACACTACAAATTAATGTTCCAGATAACAATGTATTCCATTGTAACATCAGGTAAAAACCAGCTGCTTATGAATCCTGTGCTTCATACTATACTAGTGAAATTACAAATAACACTGTATCCTCATTTTAATCCATGTATACATTTTTTCCTGTCTTTAAGCCCTGATGAAGGGGGTGAGTTTGGACCTCTGAAACATGTTGGCTTCCCTATTTAGTCTTCTATCTTACATTAGAATACATTTGTATTTGGACTTTCAATTTGTGGCATTGGTTTTCAATCCTAGATGCATTGAGTTGGACTACAATCCAAGGAAACCATAAAAATTCCTTTGGTGTGTAGAAGCTACCAGCCCAGAAACCACCCCTGTAATACTATAGGATAGCAATACCCATAAAACAAACCCAAAGTTCTCTTGCTACCTATAAACTTTCCTAAACCATTATTGCTGTCTGTGTCCCCACTGGGAAGATTTACCCCTCTAGTTGTCTAAGTGACTATTGTCACCCACAAAGTGAAGAGAAATCTAAGATGTTGGAGTTGTCACCAAAGCAAGACATCAGAGTAAATAACATAATAGGGGCAAATATTCTGGAGACAACTGTCTAAACTGGGAAATCACCTCACTTTTGTGAGATTTTCTATTTTTTCCTGTTGAGTATTCAGTATAGGAAGGGAAGGGCAATGTTCTCAGTGGGACACAGAGAGCAAAAATATTCTAATTGGGATTTGAACCTTTTCCTACTCTATCACAAACTAAAAAAAAGTTGAGGTTATACAAACATTTTCAGTATGTTGAAAAATTGTAAATGTTCTCATTTCAATGTGCAAGGGCATGCTAGATAGACCTTAGAATTAGGTCTCCTAATTCCTAATTTCCTTTGTTGCTTAGCTTCCTCTTAACCTCAGCCTTTGTTAGATCTACAATGTAGTTAGACTAATTGAAGATAATTGCATTTTTAAATTTGCTTGCTTCCTTTTGACACATCAGCTGTTAGATCTCGTCAAGATTCTTGCAGCTCAGTAGCAAAAAATAAATCCCTGTAGAGGACCATATGGTGTTGGTCTCACAAGGAACCTGGGAGCCTGTCTGCTGCAAATGTGGTTGATAAAAAAAAACATGAGTTATAAATGTCTGGCAACTGATTCTCTTGAAAGATGTTATGCAAGCCATACATGGGTCGAATTCCAAACAAATTTTCTTCGAATATCAGAAATGTAGTCCATTTTGTGATCTTATGGTGCCACCATTGATTTTAAAATTCGACCAACCAAGCCTTCAATTTCACCTCATGTTGCTACAGAAAAGTATTTTCGTGGTTGGGAATCTTCTTTTCTTTTCAGGTCACAGCTTGAAGTTCAGGTTTAATAGCGGCTACAAACAATATTTGCATGTGCAAGACCATGTGGTTTAAAATGTGGTTAAAATTCCACAATCTGGTAATGGCGCAATTTAGTCAGGCTACTCTGCTCAAGCCACCTACCCCTCAAGATCAATAGGATTGTCCAAGCCAGTACTTCTTTTCAAACTTCATAACAAGGTATCAGAAAGCAGCAGGGCACCTAAATGTCTAAAATACCTTTATTCAAATCATCACCATATGTTGTACATGTGATAAAACTAGTTGATGTATTTAACACCTAACAACTATTGTAATTGTGAGGATAGAAATATGGGAGTTGCCATTTGAAGGTGTAGTCTCTGTAGCAACATTCTTGATCACCATCATTCATGTTCATTCAGGTCAGTAATTCACTAGGTATTGAAGCCAGAACCATTATGACAACCTTAAAGAGGAAGTAAACCCTGATGGGTTTTGCTTCCTCTTTATTTCCCTGCAAAGGTAAAGCATAATGGGCTACTATGCACCGCATAGTAGCCCATTATATGTCACTTACCTGAAAACAAAGCCTGCAATGCCACCGCTGTCCCCACTAGCAGTGAGTGTCCATCTTCACCCCTCTTCCTTCTGCGGCCGCGAACTTCAGCTCTGTGACTGTCCGGAGTCGCATGACAACACTCCCGTGCACGCGATCGGGAGCCACCAGTCACGGCATGACCCCCTTTAGAAACGCGATCTCCCCTTTCTAAAGTGTGCACAGCTTTATTGCAAACATCTCCTAAACTGTGGAGATTTAGCAGTATTTCCAGCACCTACAGGTAAGCCTTAATATAGGCTTACCTGTAGGTAAAAGTGGTTGTACAGGGTGTACAGCCACTTTAAAAACTGTCTGTGGAATTCATTAGGGCCCAAATGTCAGTTTTCTGGTGGTAGTTTTCTTAAGAACTACCTGCGCCTAATTCAGGCAAGTATTTGCACCAGTGTCAGTAACATTACCAACACGTGGCAAACTCAGGCAATCCTTACTACAGCCACTTAGAGTTAGAATCTAAGGCAGCGTCAGAGAAAATAACGCCAATTCTTATGCACACTGCTGCTTTTAAACGCCTGTTTTTTTTCTGCCCCTAAACTCTCCTAATGTTATCCTAAGTGTCCATGCACACATGGACATTTTTAGCAGTGTAGTAGCAGGGGAGTTTAGAGGATGTTTTCTGAAAGCCCTAAAATCACGTTCAGGAGAGGGAATTTTTACCACAAACAAACGACCGCTGTTAAATGTATAAATGTATAAATGCTGTTAAACGCATCTAAACACTAGGCACGTTTAGCACTTCAGATTCTGGCCAATGAAATAAATAAACACCCAAACACCAAACACTGCTAAACCCTACTAAACTCGCCTAAACTGTTTTGAAATAGTGCAGTTTAGGTGAGTTTAAAACCTGATTTTCTCATTTGACTTCTCCAATTTTTTTTTCTCCCCCTAATTTTGGGGGGGGTCTCCTTTTGTAAATTTTCATTTTTTTAAGGAGTGTTATATATAAGTGATATTTTGGAGGGGGAGAGGGGGGGTTCAGAAGGGTAAAGGGATCAACAAGTGTGTATTGTTTGTGGGGAATTTTTTTTATTATTACACTTGTTTTTTTCTTTCACGAGAGAAATGGATCATAAAAGAACTGGCACATATCACCTTGGCAATGAGACACGGTCACTTTAGAAGCCCTCGGCACTGGGCCCAAAGAGGGGCATGGAAAAGTAGAGGGGGATTGGATGGGGAAGAGGAGAGAGATTGGATTGTGTGTATGGATGACTGAGGGTATGAAGGGGAGTGAAGGGACGAGAGGAATTTATACACAGTTGGAATCTACGCAGGAAGGGGAAGAGTCACAAAGTTATGAGTTTTGTAGGAGGTATAGGAACACAAGATTTAGGGAAAATTACTTTAAATCAGTAGAGGAGAGAAGAAAATGACAGTTACTAGAGAAAGGAGAGGAACATCTCTGGGGCAAACAAGAAGGCTAAAGATATGCTCCTGGAATGTTCGGGGGAAGAGGGATCCATCTAAGAGACAGGCAGTCTTTTCTATGGCCAATGCAGGTAGGGTCAAAATTCTCTGCCTGCAGGAGACACACCTTGAGAAGCAGACGATATGCAATTTGAGGCACAGGAACTACCAGGTGCTATACCACTTAATTTATACCTCCTATTCGAGGGGGGTTGAGTATCCTGGTGGATTCAGGGGCGGCTTTCTCCTGCAGGCAGAGTAAGATAGATGAGAAGGTGCGATACATTTTTCTTTTTTGCTCAATAGAGGACAGGTTGTGCGTACTGGCTAGCATTTACATCCCCCCACCATTTGGTACGGGAATTCTGAATGATTTAATGAAGTTTATTATGGATAAACCAGAAATACCTGTTATAGTGGCAGGAGACTTTAATATGACCATGGATAAAAACTTGGATAGGTTTCCATCGGGAGCCCCCCTGGTGGTATATCTAGCAGCCCACTCCTCCAGTTTTGTGGGGAGACAGGGCTGGTGGTTGTCTGGAGCTGGTGGTATCCAGAGGTAAGACCGTACTCCTGTCACTCTAATGCCGCGTACACACGGGCGGACTTTTCGACTGGACTGGTCCGACGGACCGAATCCGGTGGACAATCCGACCCTGTGTGGGCTTCATCGGACCTTCAATTGACTTTTTCTGTCAAAAGTCTGATGGACTTTAGATTTGGAACATGCTTCAAATCTTTCCGCCGGACCCAGTTCCTATCGAGAAATCCGCTCGTCTGTATGCTAGTCCGACGGACAAAAAAACGATGCATGCTCAGAAGCAAGTATGACACGGAAGCGCTCGGTCTGGTAAAACTGGTGTTTGTATTGTAGCTAGCACATAACTGACGCTGCAAATTCTGTGATCGTTGAATGCAGCGCATTAATTGTCTTCTTTATAATGCTAGAAGAATGAAGTTGTTTTGCTGCTCATATTCACACACAGTTCTCACAAACTGATTTCTGGATTATTTCTTTTTGATCTCATGAATGATATTGTATTTTTTAAAAGCCCCATCTCCATACAAATGTTTACACATTTGTTTTTTGGAGTCATCTTTTATTATTTTTTATTTCATACCACAAGAACATTAGATATTTGTTTTTTTTTGGAACCTCAAGGAGGTTGTTGTCCCTTGTTAATTTGACATTGTCTTTTAAAAATGTAATTTAATAAAAACACATAGGCAAGTATTTTCTGAAAATAAAATAACAATTTATTCTGGTTAACAAAATAAAGATGAAGTCAACGCTGGAGAAACTTTTGGAATTTGTGAAGCCTTTTGGCCCCAGGGCACAGATCAAGTCTGTGGAAAAGAAAATTGGAATCTTGAGGAGTCCATATAATAGGGAGCACAATCTGGTCCAGGAATCCCAGAGATCAAGAGCAGCAGCAGTTGACATATATGTCCCCAGGCTGTGGTACTACACCAGCCTGCATTTTCTGTCAGACCAGACTGAAGCCAGGTCATCACGTTATTCTCTTCGCTGCAGCCTTCCCTCCATGCTGCCCTGCACCCTTCCCTGCAGTCTTCCCTCCACACTGCCCTGCAGCCTTCCTTGGAAGCTGTGGCTCTGATGGTTGACTTGTGGCAGGAGGAGGAGGAGGAGGGGCTTGCTCATTTATTTGGGTATTAACAGTTAACTCGCCCTTCAGCCCCTTGTGAAGGACATCAGAAAACAATGTTTCACACAGGAGGCCCTTCTCCATTTTGAGCAACCTGCTGGCTATATAGGAGCCATAGGCCTCTTCAGCTTCGGGGGGGGGGGTCTTGAGGAAATTTGTAGCTTCTCTCTGAGGCTCAGTGATGCCTCCTCTGTCACCATCCCCTTTTCGGGGCCTTTTTGTTTGAAGGCGGAGGGGAGGCACCTGCGATTGTGTGAGGCTCCTACTGGGCCCGGCCACCTCCTGGCTGACACTAACCCCTCCCTCCTCCTGGCTGTCACTGGGCCCGTCCTCCTCCGGCCTGCCACTTTCCACACCTTCCTCCTGGCTGAGCTCATCCAGTGTATAAAAAAGAGACATAGTTTTAGTTTTTGGTTCATCAATCACACACAATTTTCAGCTCAAGACTTGCAAATTCAATGTTAATACATATAAAGGAGTATCATTCTGACACCAGCATTTTTTCAAGCTGGTGACAAACCTTTTTGGCCACTACTGTCAACTGATATGTAGACATCATTTTTTGGATCAAATCCTTAATAAATAATCAATTAGAACATCTAGTTAAAATCATTAATATTAGGACACTAAATATGTCTAAAAATAATATACCTGACTCCAGATGGTCGCATCTGGTTCTTCCAGGATGGAAGTCCCAGGTTGGTCCTCATCAGCCTCTGCTGGGGTGGAGGGAAGGGTGGAGGGAAGGGTCGAAAGTGATTCCCTGGCTTCAGTCTGGTCATCAAGAAAACATCCTTTTTTGAAGTACCACAGCCTGGGTACATACACATCAGCTGCTGATGCTCCTGATCTCAGGGAAGTCTGGATCTTGTTATGCTCCCTCCTATACATATTTTGCAAGATCCCAATTTCCTTTTCCAAAATCTCCACGGTTGCTTCTGGGATGAAAGTCTGCACAAATGCCAGAAGTCTCTCCAGCGTTAACTTCCTTACTGGTTTAATGTAATATTGAGGGTGTTTGACCTCCCACAGATTCCTCATCTCCCTGTACTTATCAATAAATGGTATCAGAAATTCAGGGTCCTTAAACTTGTTATTCATTTTTGCTGTAACACAATACACAAGACAAAAACACTAATGTCAGCCTAAACTCACATAATCTTATTACAAACATAAGTATCACTCTTTAAGCAGTAAAGGCCGTTACAAAGTAAAGAAAATATACCTTTGTTTTGGACGCTCGTAACTTCACTTCCTCTGCGCACATAACGTATGTACTGCACACGTGGGTTAGCTTTATATACACTGCGCATGCATTAAACTCCACCTGGGACGCCCGCCCCTGATGTTCTTTTTCATGAATATTCTCCTCCCCTTCTCTCTACGGTGCGCAGTAGGAGTAACAATGGCGGAGACACAGCAGGTGTGTACTAACTCCAGTAACGAGGAAAGCCCGGAGCCCGAAATATCCCGATCTGGGAAGAGGAGGTTTAAGGCCTCCAATATGGCCTTTGAAGAGATGGTGGAGATGGTAGCAGTTTTGCAGAGAAAAGATTACGATGGGAAGCATGGACCGTACACCCAGCCTAATTTACGAAAGGCAAAAATATTGTCCAAAGTGGTGAAGACCCTGCATCAGAATTTTAGGGTACGACGCTCTAAAGACCAGCTGAGGAAATGATGGTTCGACCTTAAATTGAGGGAGCCGGATCAGTACAGACAAATTAAGAAAGTTCTTAAAAAAAGTAAGTACTTGTCGTGTATTTCCTATTCTGATTATTAACTTGCATGCTGCTCCATGTGCTTTTCTTTACTGTACAGTTTTATTCGTTATTCGTTAGTTGGAAACATCGTTCGTAGGAACATCGTTAGCAAGTATATATGATGTATTTAGTTGATACAGGGTTTAAGCAACATTTTGGTCTTGGAAATTTGTCTTATTAAAAGTGGACATTCAACATTCTTACATTCAGTGGAATGTAAGGAGAGGACACTCAGCAGCTGTTTACACATCTGGACTCAGGAGCACTAGTGTGGGACACCAGAATACATTTTTTTAGGATAACCCACACAGGTGCTCCAGTGGATACTTGTTGGGGTGTCTCTATCTGTGAAATGTGGCCAAAAAAGGTAAGTATTCTGGCTTGTTTCAAAGTGAATTTTAATCATGTCTTCAACTTGGATCTCTGCCCAAACAGACAATTGTACACCACTTCAATACAATGTTTCATATTCCTATTCCTGGACTCAAATATCTGTGTGCTAAGTATACCTTTTGTTTCATTCTCATAGGGGAGAAAAGACTCAGACAACCTGATCCCAGGGACCCCTGACCTCACCTGCCGGATTGGGAAATCAGCCCAAGCCCTACTGAGGATGTGTAGGAAGGAGCAGTGGACGAAGTGGGCGACATGGGCACCCCACCAGGTGAGTGTCTGACACCCGAGCTTCAGGTAATCTATGTATGTCTGCATATTTCTAAATACATTTCTTTCATCAATTGTAGGTGATGTTCTGGTTGTGGAAGGGGAAGCGGTGGAACCAGTTCCAAGCACCAGCACCCCCTCCAAGGATGTTGACAAAGGACAGGTGGAGGAAGTGGGTGACATGTGCACCCCACCAGGTGAGCGTCTGATACCCCAGCTTCTGGTAATCTATGTATGCCTGCATATTTCTAAATACATTTTTTCATCAATTTTAGGTGATGTTCTGGTTGTGGAAGGGGAAGCATTTACAATGGACAGCGCCCAAAGATTGATTGGCCAGATCATGGCCTGGAATGGGGATATTGATGCCATGCGCAATACTATTGACATCATGCGTAATCGGCTGGACAATATGCAGCAGGAAATGAAGAACATGATCGATGATTTGAGGAGAAGCTAACCCCTTCTTCCAAAATAAAACAGCGATCATGTTCTTCATTTCTTTTTTTGCTGACCCCATTCTGGGCTTTGACTTTAAAAATTTTTAAAAATATTCTTTAATATTAATATATTTATATTAATATATTAATATTGATAATATCTTCAATTTTTTATTGTAATAAAGCCTGTTTGCTTAAAAAAAAAAATGAGATAAGGAAAAGATGATCCACACTCCAGTGATTGCTCTTAAAAAGTGTAATATTTATTGACAAGCCACAGTGACCAAACGCAAATGAGAACAGTTGACGTGTTTCAGCCTATAAGGCCTTAGTCATAACCAAAAAAAATGAGGCCTGTTTGTTTTAACCACTTGACATCCGCACTATAGCCTAATGACGGCTACAGCGCGGACCTGAATTTCCGGGAGGCCGTCATATGACAGAGCGCGCTGTGATCACTGAGTCACTGAGACTTCGGTGATCACTGATCCGAGTAAGGGGCCGGTACTGGCCCCTTACCATGTGATCAGCTGTCAGCCAATGACAGCTGATCACATGATCAATACAAAAGCTCTGTGATCGTTTTTTCTCTCTTCACGCTGACAGTGCGAGGACAAAAAAAAGTAGATCACCGGCTTATCAGCAAGAGACATCGGTCCCGAAGAGGAAGAGGCAATTCTGCCTCATATGTGCCACCAGTACCCCCTGCCAGTGCCACCTGCCATTGCCACCTGACAGTGCCCACAGTGCCACCTATCAATGCCCATGAGTGCCACCTATCAATGCCTACAAGTGCCACCTATCAATGCTCACAAGTGCCACCTATCAATGCTCACCAGTGCTGCCTATCAGTGTAACCGATCAGTGCCCATTATTGCCACCCATCAGTGCCCATCACTGCCACTCATCAGCGCCCATCACTGCCCATCACTGCTACCTATCAGTGCCCATCAGTGCCGCCTCATCAGCGTACATCAATGAAGGATAAAAATTACCTTTTTTAAAATTTTATAACAAAATATAAAATTTTTTTTTTTTTTTAAATTTGGTCTTTTTACATTTTTTTAACAAAAAATAAAAACTGCAAAGGTGATCAAATACCACCAAAAGAAAGCTTTATTTGTGGGAAAAAATTGATAAAAATTTCATTTGGGTACAGTGTTGTATGACCGTGCAATTGTCATTCAAAGTGCGTCAGCGCTGAAAGCTGAAAATTGGTCTGGATAGGAGGGGGGTTTAAGTGCCCAGTAAGCAAGTGGTTAAAAAAATGAGGCCTGTTTCATTTAAAAAACAAAAAACAAACAAAAAAAAGAGGCCTGTTTGTAAAAAAAAATAAAAATAAAAAAAAACACAAAAAATATATTGTTGTATATATATTTTAAAACCCAAAAAATTCATAAACGCACATGTGAATGTGCACAGATTAAAAATTATGTTTTAATCAACAAAATGTGTGGCTTCTTCTTTTAATGCTCAATACCATTTTTGAAAGTTATTTGTTGTTTACAGTGACAATGGGGCTTATTTACTAAAGGAAAATACACTTGGCACTACAAGTGCACTAGGAGAACCTAGGAGACAGCCAAAAAGAAAGGCAAGCAATAAATACATTTCGAGATTTCATCTGATCATTATATTTAATTTAAAAAATTAAAGATTGTCTGGCATTGCAATGGCCCCCCTACCCGTAAAAAAATCAACATATTTATCACGAACTTGACGGGCGCTTTGGGGGGCCAAGCCAGTACGGCCAGTATCCAGGCCCATCAGAGGATTCTCTGTAAGTCCGGCCTCAGGCCTAACAGATGCAAGATAATTGCTTGAATGTTTGCGTAAATAATTGTGCAGGATGCAACATGCTAGGACAATGTGATTTAGTTTGTAGTCCGTCATGTGGATGGCTGTCTGAAACAGGTGGAACCGGCTGGCAATTATCCCGAAGGCATTCTCCACAACTCTTCTCGCTCTGGCCAGGCAGAAGTTAAAAACCCTCCTCTCCGGGGTGAGGGTCCTTTGGGGGAATGGCCTCATTAGGTGCTCGCCCAGACTGAAGGCTTCATCTGCAGTGAAGACAAAGGGGAGTCCTTCCATGTTATCCGCATCAGGTGGCAATCCCAGGCCACCACTCTGGAGACGCTGGTAGAACTCCCTCTGGGCGAAGATTCCTCCATCCGACATCCAGCCATTCTTCCCCAAGTCCACATACAGAAATTCATATTGTGCCGAAACCACCGCCATTAACACAATACTATTAAACCCCTTATAATTAAAATAGTATGACCCCGAATGGGGTGGTGGCACGATGTGGACGTGTTTCCCATCTATAGCCCCTCCACAGTTGGGAAAGTCCCAACGGGTGGCAAAATGGGATGCCACAGTCTGCCATTCCTGTGGTGTTGAAGGAAACTGGGGAGTGAAACAAGAGAAAAAATATAAGTACTTTTGCACATAACATTGCAAGCACATTACACAAAAAACTTTCTTGCTCAGCATCAGTATAAGGCCCACTTATCAGATTCCTCACCCCCACTGATGGCCCATTGATAATTTTTTAGGGGGGAGATTATAAAGCAATTTAGGGAAAAACAGACCAGGTGTAAAGCACTACAATGAAGATGACAAAATACATTGTTAAGTGACTAGACTAAGTGGATATGGGCCCAGCATAGCATGCTGGGGAGGTTAGTGAAGGCAAATATGCATGCAGGACAAAAACAGCATTAAAAAATTACAGCATGCATGAGGACAAAGGGGACATTCACAGCATATTGCAGTCATGGTAATTAGTGTTTGAGTAAAGAAATACATTACATTAGCAAACATTAAATACAATAAAATGTGATGTTAAAGGATAAAAATCTTACCTTAATATAGTCCTTCTGCAGGACCTGGGTGATGGCAGAACAGATCTTTGGGATAATGATCCCCAGAGCCTGGGGGGAGATGCCTGTCGAGAACTTAAGGTCCTGCAGGCTTCTCCCCGTTGCCAAGTACTGCAACGTGGTGACTAGCCTCTGCTTCGGAGTGATGGCTTGCCTCATGCAGGTATCCTGCATGCTGATATAAGGGGTCACAAACCCAACAAACTGTGAAAAATGGGGTCCGTCATCCTGAGAAAGTTCCTGAAATCCTCAGGATTATTCTCACGGATCTCACGGAGCAAAGGCATGTGAGTTAACTGGTCACACTGGAGCAACCAATTCTTCATCCATGAACTCCTCCTCGCCCTGTTCATGGACTGGGCTTGGGCTGAAGAATTAACTACAGCACCAAGCACATACAATGCACAAGCTCTACGACGAGTACGTACATACAACATGGCTTCAAAACGGTCAGCTGGTCAGAATGCACTTAACAGAACACACTGAAGAAGGCCTGTGAAGAGCTAGTTGAAAATCAGCAACGAGTGGACAATAACACACTGATAAATCAATGCGAGCTGACTACATGCACTGAAAAGCGGATGCAAACCTCACAAGCACAAAGTAAACACCAGTTAAAAGATCTGAAAAACACGAGTCTGAAAAACACGAGTCTGAAAAAGCACGAATCGTCTTTCACCAAACTTCTACCAACATGAGATAAACACGTCACCGCGTATTAGGCGGTCGGATTTTGGTGTGATCGTGTGTGTGTGCAAGTCCATTTGTTAGAATGTCAGTCGGAAGTCAGTCAAAAGTCCGTCGGAAAGACTGTCAAACTTTTGATGCTGAAAAATCTGCCCGTGTGTACGCGGCATAAGACACACTCCACTCTATCTAGGATAGATCTTGTGCTATGTAATGAAGAAGCTTTGAATATGATGGAGGAGGTAAAATATGAACTGAGGGGCCTTTCAGACCATTCACCTGTGGTTTTCTCAATAAAATAGGGAATAGCTATAGAAGGAGTGATTGGAAAATAAACCCCTGCTCACTGCAACTGATTGAAGACTCAGGGAAAATAACAGCCAGCTTGGAGGAGTTTATAAATGTAAACGCGGAGTCAGCTCCACTAGGAGTGATTTGGGACACCCTGAAGGCATTGCTTCGGGGTGTGCTAATACAGAAAATTTCTCAAATTAAGAAACAAACAAAATTAAAAGAGATCACTACAGGGGAGAGTGCGAGAGATGCGGAAGCACGGTATGCGGAGGACCCAACGCCGGTTAGGTATGGGGATTGGATGGAGAGACGGGAAGAATATAAGAAACAGGTTTTGACGAAAGCAGAAAATAAGAGGCTATTCCAAAAACAGAGCTTTTTTGGGGAGGGGGAGCGAGTGGGTTGAATTCTGGCTTTAACAGCCAAGGCAAACGCACCCTCTTCTATTATACCGGCCATTATGGTTGAGGGAGGTAGAATTACCAGGTCCGTCTCGGAAATAGTGAACGGATTTAAGAATTATTACGAACATGTAAACGTAGAAGGGGAGATGTGGGATTCATTTTTAGGGGATTGAGGATTCCGTTACTTTCAAAAGAGGAAAGAGAGCAACTGGAGGCCCCATTGACATTAGAAGAGCTACAAAAGGCAACAGCAGCTATGGCAAACTAGAAGGCCCCGGGTCCGGATGGCCTGCCAATAGAAATATACAAGAGGTATGGAGGTGTGTTGCTCCCAAAACTCCTGGAGGTGTTCAATTGGGCTGCAGGGGAGGGGAAGCTATCCCTATCTATGACAGAAGCAACAATTATTGCCAAAGGAGGGGAAAAATCATCTTGAAGTAGCATCATACAGACCAATATCCCTCTTATGTTCAGACGCAAACATTTTAGCAAAGATGTTAGCGGCAAGGTTAAATAGCGTAATCTCAAAACTTATATACCCGGATCAAACCGGATTTATACCGGATAGAGCTGCAAGCGTGAACATAAGGCGGGCATATTTAAATATCCAGCTACCAACAGAAAAGGAGGGCCGTCTTGTCATTGGATGCTGTTAAAGCCTTCGATAGCCTTGAATGGCATTATCTTTGGCATGTCCTACTTTAATTTCAATTTAACCCCAGGTTTGTTAAATGGATTAAAATATTATATGAGGGACCTAGGGCCAAGGTGAGAATAAAAGGGAAAGCTGTGTGCTTTCATTTAGCGAGGGGGACGAGACAGGCATGCCCATTGTCGCCCCTGCTCTTCGCCCTCGCAATAGAGCCACTGGCCATTGCTTTGAGATCCTCACCGAAAGTACAGGGATTTAGGAGGGCGATGGGAGAAGAGTAGGTTGCCATGTATGCGGACGATGTGTTGCTGTTCTTGGGGGATACACAGACTTCCCTGTGGGCAGCAATGGGTATAGTCAGCGATTTTGGTCAACTATCCGGGTTGGTAATCAGTTGGGAGAAATCTGTACTTTTGCCAATAGACCCTCTTACAGAGCCCTTGCCGCAACAGTTACCTAAAGTAAGGGTAGAAAGTCAAATGAAGTACTTAGGTATTAATATATCAAAACACCCAAGATAATACATAGCTGGTAATTTAGTCCCACTTATGACAAAATTAAAACAGAAATGTCGGGTGTGGAGCCGGCTTCCTCTTTCTGTAACTGGCCAATGCAATTTAATTAAAATGGTTTGGATGCCACAGATTCTGTATGTGCTACTCAACTCTCCAGTTTGGATCCCAAGGCATTGGTTTAAAAAATTGGATAGTATTTTTAGAGAGCTAATTTGGAAGAACGGAGTTGCCAGAATTCACTTGCGGGTGTTGCAGCTGCTGAGAGAGGAGGGAGGACTAGCGTTACCAAATCCAAGAAATTACTTTTTAGCTGCACAGATGCAGCATATGAGAGGAAGTAACTTGCCGGTAGAGAGGGATGTAGGAAGGGGACTGGTGTTGTATCATGACACTAGTCATGATAAAGTGGTGGAGGCAGTTGAAGCAGACTCTTGTAGCTCCAGGTGTCCCACTGTTCAATTGATGGTAAAAAGCTGGGAAACTGTTCAGGCCCTGTTGGGCTATAACAGGTTCTCCGAATTTTCCCCCTTGTGGGTAATAAAAACTTAAAGGAACTTAGGGTGATGAGAACAAAGCGGTATCCACTGCTTGGCACAACTGTATAGTGCAGGCAGATTGAAAACATTCCAGGAAATGAGGGAGGAATACGCAGTCCCAAACAGGTCTTTTTACCGGTACCTGCAGGCCAGATATGCCCTGGATGTGCAGTTTAGGTGGGGGGGGGGGCATTGGAGTGGAGTGAAATGCCCTATCTCTGAAAAGGTGGTCAATGCCAGGACATCTAAAGGGCTGATCTCTGACATGTATGGGTGTATAAGCAGGGTTGCATTGGAAGGGGCCATGGGACTCTCTAATAGGGGCAAATGGGAGGAGGATATTGGACAAATAACTGAGGAGCAATGGAGCAGAATATTGGCATTGGGGGTTGCGGTCTCACTATCCCCCTCACAGATCGTATCCCATTTATTTTTGTAACACAGATCATACTACACACCTTTGAAATTGTTTACGTTTGGTAGAAGACCAGACGCGAAATGCCCAAGGTGTGGGGATGTGAAAAGATACTTGGTGCATATGGTCTGGAGATGTCCCAAATTACATAGATATTGGAGTGAAACAGTGGATAAAATTAATTCTGTATTTGGGACGTCTCTAGACTTGGAGGCTAAGACATGCGTTCTGTGGCTTGTGGAAAGAAATGGCTTGTCAGGAGATACACAGACTGCAATAACTAGATGCTTGTTCCAAGTGAGGAAACTGATTGCATAGAAGTGGCAAGCAAAAGCCCCCTGACGGTAGAAGAATGGATGAAGGTGATGAAGGATACGATTTGGAAAGAAAAATTTACCTATAGTAAAAGGGGAAACATTAAGAAATATGAGAGACCGTGGAAACGAGGAGGAGGGAGGGGGGAGGGATGAAAGAAAGAAGGGAATGAATGAGTGATGTGAAAGAGAGGGCTTGGGTGGTCATGGGCATGGGAGGGGGGTGAGAGGGGTGGGAGGGGTTGAGTAGATGGGGAGGCGGTGGGATAGGGGGGAAATGTATTTTTGTTGTAATGTATAAAATGTAAAATGAAAAACTTCTTTTTTCAATAAAAAGTATTTGATATATATATACTGGTATATATATATATATATATATATATATATATATATATATATATATATATAAAGAAAAAAAGAAAACAAAAAAGCTGATTTTCTCCTGTCAGGAGAAACACCTTTTACAAGAAACCAGTGTGTATGAGGTCTAAGAGGAGAAAACTGATGGTAATTAAGCTGGCATACAGAGGTACACAAGTACTCAGTGCAGGCTGTGCCTGTGCTGGGAAGCTGCCATGAATGTGACAGCTTCCCATTGACAGTACTGTATCCCTGGCCCCATTCAGCCATTACTCAGGAGATTCCTTGGCTGAAAGCTAAATGTAAATAAAGACGCCATGGATACATTTGAAATCATTAGCCAAATATGGTAATGTCAAATTTGGGAAATTACTTGTCACCAGGTGGGCATAACCTGATGGGGAACTGAGAGACTAGTTACCCATCAGCTCTGTTTTACTTTTGATTGACAGCACACAGTGATCAGATTCGAAAGCTGATATTGGACTGAATAGCTACTATTGATCCACCCACTGTCATGTGTTGTTAATCAAGGTAAAGCAAACTGATGGGGAAACTGGCCTCTCAGTTCCCCATCAGGCTCCGCTAACCTCTAGCACAAAACTTATCAGCCATGCACCTGTGATGAGTATATGGCCAGGAAGAGAGCTGAGGGAGTGCACTGAGGAAGTATAGATACTTTGACCTCAGTGACAGGGACATTAATTTTGCGAAAGCACTGACTCTTTTGGTGCTGTACACCAAAAGAATTCATGAATTCACTTTGAATGTTTAAAAAGAAAATCAACAATAGCAGCTTCAACACTTTTTCACAGATTCCCTTTAAAGTGACTCTGTCAACACCTGGAACAAAAATGAAATAGTGCTCCCTGTAAAATAAGACTTTTAATACTTACCTGCCCTGCCTTTAGTGCCATTGATTCTCATTCTGTTGGAGAGCTACCTTGCTAAAGAATCTTCTGCATTCAAAACACTTCTGAGTATGTCAGATCTGTGGTCCCCTTCTGTATGCTGCGATTCCATCCACTGGCCCCAATTGTGATATAGGAACCATCAGATTGAATCACAATGTTCATCACAGAGGACCACTTTTAGGGAGCACTTTTACAAAGTCCTTTTTTAACCTACAGTAAGCAGTAAAAAGAAGAAAATCTGATTTTACCACTATATTAGTCTTTTGCCAATGTTTAAAGTGTCATTAAACTCAAAGCATCAAAAACTGTAAATACGTGTTAAATTACATTGTGTTCATACTCAGTCATCCACTAGAGCATTTGTTTCATGTAGGCTGCAAAAATCCTGGCTGATCCTTCTTTTCACTGTCCCTCCCTCCTTGTCTGCATCCCCGCAGCCTGAGATTGTTTAGACCAGCTGTTGATATCTACTGAGCATGCTGCAGTTTCAGTTCCCTTCTTAGCAGTTCAATTCCTCCTTTTTCTTATCTGCACAGCTCACATGACTTTACAGTCACGAATGTGGGCGTATATGCACAATAGTAAATTACACTTCTTTCCCTTCCTCCTCCTCCAAGCCTTTGTTTTGCTAACACTATAGGAGTGGGATATAAGATGGTGATTGATGGAGGCTTCACCTCCTTGTCAGTCCCAGCACATACACACCATACACACAGGCTGGAGAGGCGTGACACAGCCAGTTATTGGCAGATAGGGATGAGCCGAACACCCCCCGGTTCGGTTCGCACCAGAACCCGCGAACGGACCGAAAGTTCGCACGAACGTTAGAACCCCATTGACGTCTATGGGACTCGAACGTTCGAAATCAAAAGTGCTCATTTTAAAGGCTAATTTGCATGGTATTGTCCTAAAAAGGGTTTGGGGACCCGGGTCCTACCCCAGGGGACATGTATCAATGCAAAAAATACTTTTAAAAACGGCCGTTTTTTCGGGAGCAGTGATTTTAATGATGCTTAAAGTAAAAAAAAAAAGTGAAATATTCCTTTAAATATCGTACCTGGGGGGTGTCTATAGTATGTCTGTATAGTGACGCGTGTTTCCCATGTTTAGAACAGTCCCTGCACCAAATGTCATTTTTAAAGGAAAAAATCTCATTTAAAACTGCTTGCGGGTTTAATGTCATGTCGGGTCATGGCAATATGGATGAAAATCAGTGAGACAAACAGCATGGGTACCCCCCAGTCCATTACCAGGCCCTTTGGGTCTTGTATGGATATTAAGGGGAACCCCGCACCCAAATTAAAATAAGGAAAGGTGTGGGGCCACCAGGCCCTATATACTCTGAACAGCAGTGCAAACAAGACAGGGACTGTAGGTTTGTTGTTAAGTAGAATCTGTTTGTAATTTTGAACATTTTTAACGTGTTTAGCTCCAGCCAAAAAATCTTTTCTAAGCTTTTTGGAAAACATAGGGAAGGGTTATCACCCCTGTGACATTTGTTTTGCTGTCTTTCCTCCTCTTCAGAAGATTTCACCTCACTTTTTTGTCCCAATGAAAAATGTTTTTTGAAAATTTGGGTTTTTTTGTGGAACAAGGATTGGAAAGCATCAGTGGAAAGGAGAAATTGTTTTCCCATATTAACTCTTACAGGAGAGAATTTCCCTTCCTAGGGGTAGATTTCATCTCACTTCCTGTTGTCTCCTTCCGTTTGCAAGTAGGAGTCATTTGTAAGTTAGATGTTTGAAAGTAGGGTCCTGCCCTATATACTCAGCAGAAATTTGGGCCTTAGGTATTGCTGTGGCCACAACACTGTAAGCCCTCACAGGGCCCTGCTGTGAAATATTAGATCAAGAATTGTAATTACATGCCCCTGTTGAACAGGAGCTGAAAAATTAGGCCTTAGGCACTGGTGCTGGTGCCACAACACTGCAACCCCTCACAGACACTCTAGTTGGAACGCAGGAACGAGCCCTGCTGCAAAGTATTGCTTCAAAAATTGTAATTACACGCCCCTGTTAGACAGGGGCAGAAAAATTGGGCCTTAGGCACTGGTGCTGGTGCCACAACACTGCAACCCCTCACAGACACTCTAGTTGGAACGCAGGAACGAGCCCTGCTGCAAAGTATTGCTTCAAAAATTGTAATTACACGCCCCTGTTAGACAGGGGCAGAAAAATTGGGCCTTAGGCACTGGTGCTGGTGCCACAACACTGCAACCCCTCACAGACACTCTAGTTGGAACGCAGGAACGAGCCCTGCTGCAAAGTATTGCTTCAAAAATTGTAATTACACGCCCCTGTTAGACAGGGGCAGAAAAATTGGGCCTTAGGCACTGGTGCTGGTGCCACAACACTGCAACCCCTCACAGACACTCTAGTTGGAACGCAGGAACGAGCCCTGCTGCAAAGTATTGCATCAAAAATTGTAATTACACGCCCCTGTTAGACAGGGGCAGAAAAATTGGGCCTTAGGCATTGGTGCTGGTGCCACAACACTGCAACCCCTCACAGACACTCTAGTTGGAATGCAGGAACGAGCCCTGCTGCAAAGTATTACATCAAAAATTGTAATTACACGCCCCTGTTAAACAGGGGCTGAAAAATTGTGCCTTAGGCACTGGTGGTGGCGCCCAGAACCAAAAATGTTCTTACAAGCTATCAGCGTGATGATTGAGGAGGAAGAGGATAATTACTCAGGGATAGTCACTCAGCATCAGCATAGGCAGTCTTTGAAGGGATCTGAGATTTCAAAAAAAATTATTCGGTTACATCAGCATCAGGTGCTTGGTAGCTGGTGGTGATCCAAGACTCATTCATTTTTATGAAGGTCAGCCGATCGACCGAGTCGGTGGACAGACGCACCCTGTGATCGGTTACCACGCCTCCAGCAGCAATGAATGTGCGTTCCGAAAGAACGCTGGATGCAGGACAGGCCAGTAGCTCAATTGCATACTGTGCAAGCTCTGGCCAGTGATCCATCCTCAAGACCCAGTAACCCAGAGGATTTTCGGTGGGAAAGGTGTCCAAGTCTGATCTTGCCCCTAGGTATTCCTGCACCATGTAAAACAGACGCTGGCGATGGTTGCTGGAACCGATCATACCTTGGGGCTGCGGACCAAAAAATTGTCTGAACGCATCGGTCAGACGGCCACCTTCTCCACCGCTCCTTCTTTGACTGACCGAAGCCTCAGCAACACGTTGTCCAGAAACAGGAGTTTGTAACCTCCCAGTCTCTGGGAACGCGTTGCACAGACCTTTCTGCAAGGCCTCCCGAAGATGTTTCATCCTCTGCTCCCTCTGCGATGGCAAGATAAGGTCCGCAACCTTACCCTTGTAACGTGGATCAAGGAGGGTTGCCAGCCAGTATTGGTCCTTCTCCTTGATACCACGAATACGAGGATCCTTACGCAGGCTTTGCAGGATCAGGGAGGCCATGCAGCGTAGGTTTGCTGAGGCATTCGGTCCGGAGTCCTCTGGGTCACTAAGAACGACATGGTCCGCAGCCACCTCCTCCCAGCCACGTACAAGTCCATGTGTTTCTTGGGACTGATCCCTTAAAGACTGCTGCTGATGCTGAGTGCCAGGCTCCACCTCCATACTGACACAATCTTCCTCCTCCTCCTCTTCCTCCTCGTCCTCTTCCTGTGTGATCGGCGGGCACGCAGGAACACTGTCTGGATAAAGGGGGCCTTGAGAGCTAAGGAAGTTCTCCTCTTCCTGCCTCTGTTCTGCCTCAAGTGCCCTGTCCATTATTCCACGCAGCGTGTGCTCCAACAGGTGGACAAGGGGGACAGTGTCACTGATGCATGCACTGTCACTGCTCACCATCCTCGTGGCCTCCTCGAATATTAACAGGACATTGCATGCATCCCTGATCATGGCCCACTGGCGTGGGGAAAAAAAACCAAGCTCCCCTGACCCTGTCCTGGTGCCATAGTCGCACAGGTACTCATTGATGGCCCTCTGCTGCGTGTGCAGCCGCTGCAGCATGGCCAACGTTGAGTTCCACCTGGTGGGCATGTCACAGATTAGGCGGTTCTTGGGCAGGTTAAACTCCTTTTGGAGGTCCGTCAGCCGAGCACTGGCATTATATGACCGGCGGAAATGCACACAGACTTTCCTGGCCTGCCTCAGGACATCCTGTAAGCCCGGGTACCTGCCCAAGAACCGCTGCACCACCAAGTTAAGGACGTGAGCCAAACAGGGCACATGGGTCATTTGTCCCTGTCGGAGGGCAGAGAAGAGGTTGGTGCCATTGTCGCAAACCACCATTCCTGCCTTAAGTTGGCGTGGCGTCAACCACCTCTGAACCTGCCCCTGCAGAGCTGACAAAACCTCTGCCCCAGTGTGGCTCCTGTCCCCCAAGCACACCAGCTCAAGCACCGCATGGCATCTTTTGGCCTGCGTACTTGCGTAGCCCCTTGAACGCCTACGGAGCACCTCTGGTTCCGAGGAAGAGGCCATGGAGGAAGAAGAAGAGGAGGGGGTGGAGGAGAGAGGTGTGTCACAATCAGCATTTTGGAGGCGTGGTGGCGGAACAACCTCCAACACTACTGCACCTTGTCCTGCATCCTTCCCAGCTGCCAGCAGAGTCACCCAATGCGCCGTGAAACTTAGGTAACGTCCCTGTCCATGCCTGCTGGACCATGAGTCAGCGGTAATATGAACCTTACCACTGACCGCCCTGTCCAGCGAGGCATGGACATTGCCTTCCACATGCCGGTAGAGAGCCGGAATCGCCTTCCGTGAGAAAAAGTGGCGTTTGGGTACCTGCCACTGAGGAACCGCACATTCCACAAACTCACGGAAGGGGGCAGAGTCTACCAACTGAAAAGGCAGCAGTTGAAGTGCTAGCAATTTTGCCAAGCTAGCATTCAACCGCTGGGCATGTGGATGGCTGGGAGCAAACTTTTTTCGGCGGTGCAGCAGCTGGGGCAGGGAAATTTGCCTGGTACAATCTGACGTCGGTGTACCAAAAGCAGATTGCCCACAAGTACTTGGCTGTGACACACCTAATTCTACACCTTCATTCCTCTCACTGCAGGTCTCAGAGAGGACTGAAGGTCTAGTGGGGTTGGAAATCTCAGCTGATGAGGAGCAAGGAGAGATCCTCTTTGTTCTTTGGTGTGGGTCTTTTAGATACGCTTGCCAACGAACTGCATGGCAGGTCAACATATGTCTGGTCAAGCATGTGGTACCCAAGCGGGAGATGTTTTGGCCACGCGAGATACGCTTGAGACATATGTTGCAAATAGCAGCGGTGCGATCTGATGCACTCGTCTCAAAAAAGGCCCACACCAAAGAACTTTTTGAATAACGCGCAGAGACTGCAGCGCCCTGCACATGTGGAGCTTTGGGGTGTGATGCAGTCAATGTGCTGCCCTTAGGCTGGCCCCTGGAGGGCATCCTGCCTCGTTGGTGATGTGCCGCCGCCTCCTCCTCCTCCTCCTCCTCCTCCTCCTCCTCTCTCCTATCAGGCACCCACGTTGAGTCAGTGACCTCATCATCCCCTCCCTCCTCATCACTGGAGCAAACCTGGCAGTATGCTGCAGCAGGGGGAGCATGACTGCCAGATTGCTGTCCTTCTTGGGCACCCCCTCTGTCCGTGCTCATGTTACTGCCTTCATCGAGCTCAGTATCGTCATCAGAGCCTTCCAAACGCTGGGCATCCTCCTGGAGCATGTACCCAACACTGTGGTCAAACAGTTCGAGGGAATCCTCATGAGGACATGGTGGAGCTAGGGAAGGAGTCACTGATGACATTGAGCTGAGGGAAGAGGCCGCTGCTTTGCCAGACAAAGCACCCTGGGCATGGGTGAGAGAGGATGAGGAGGATGAGGACGGCTTGGTCATCCACTCGACCAAGTCTTCCGCATGTTGCGGCTCAACACGGCCAGCTGCCGAAAAAAAGGCCAAGCGTGTCCCATGGCCACGTGCTGATGAGGATGCACCGTCTCCACGACCAGCACTAGACACAGAGCCTGCTTGCCCTCTCTTATTGGCTTGTGACTGTCTGCCTCTCCTTCTTGGCCTTCCAGACATACTAATGGCCTGTAGCTGCACTAAGCTGGGATAGAACACCTGTAATTTTCTTCAAGTAGCTTTATATACTGTAACCAGACAAGCCTGCCTGTCAGTAGGAAGATAACAGGAACGGATCTAGCTGAACACTGTGAGCAGGACGCACTGTACTAAATGTAAATAGTCTAGCTGCCTGACCGTGGTACTAATAGGATCAAATAGAACACCTGTAATTTTCTTCAGGTAGCTTTATATACTGTAACCAGACAAGCCTGCCTGTCAGTAGGAAGCTAACAGGAACGGATCTAGCTGTACACTGTGAGCAGGACGCACTGTACTAAATGTAAATAGTCTAGCTGCCTGACCATGGTACTAATAGGATCAAATAGAACACCTGTAATTTTCTTCAGGTAGCTTTATATACTGTAACCAGACAAGCCTGCCTGTCAGTAGGAAGATAACAGGAACGGATCTAGCTGAACACTGTGAGCAGGACGCACTGTACTAAATGTAAATAGTCTAGCTGCCTGACCGTGGTACTAATAGGATCAAATAGAACACCTGTAATTTTCTTCAGGTAGCTTTATATACTGTAACCAGACAAGCCTGCCTGTCAGTAGGAAGATAACAGGAACGGATCTTGCTGAACACTGTGAGCAGGACGCACTGCACTAAATGTAAATAGCAGGAACGGATCTAGCTGAACACTGTGAGCAGGACGCACTGCACTAAATGTAAATAGCAGGAACGGATCGAGCTGAACACTGTGAGCAGGACGCACTGCACTAAATGTAAATAGCAGGAACGGATCTAGCTGAACACTGTGAGCAGGACGCACTGCACTAAATGTAAATAACAGGAACGGATCTAGCTGAACACTGTGAGCAGGACGCACTGCACTAAATGTAAATAGCAGGAACGGATCTAGCTGAACACTGTGAGCAGGACGCACTGCACTAAATGTAAATAGCAGGAACGGATCTAGCTGAACACTGTGAGCAGGACGCACTGCACTAAATGTAAATTGCAGGAACGGATCTAGCTGAACACTGTGAGCAGGACGCACTGCACTAAATGTAAATAGTCTAGAAGATAACAGGAACGGATCTAGCTGAACACTGTGAGCAGGACGCACTGCACTAAATGTAAATAGCAGGAACGGATCTAGCTGAACACTGTGAGCAGGACGCACTGCACTAAATGTAAATAGCAGGAACGGATCTAGCTGAACACTGTGAGCAGGACGCACTGCACTAAATGTAAATAGCAGGAACGGATCTAGCTGAACACTGTGAGCAGGACGCACTGCACTAAATGTAAATAACAGGAACGGATCTAGCTGAACACTGTGAGCAGGACGCACTGCACTAAATGTAAATAGCAGGAACGGATCTAGCTGAACACTGTGAGCAGGACGCACTGCACTAAATGTAAATAGCAGGAACGGATCTAGCTGAACACTGTGAGCAGGACGCACTGCACTAAATGTAAATAGCAGGAACGGATCTAGCTGAACACTGTGAGCAGGACGCACTGCACTAAATGTAAATAGTCTAGAAGATAACAGGAACGGATCTAGCTGAACACTGTGAGCAGGACGCACTGCACTAAATGTAAATAGCAGGAACGGATCTAGCTGAACACTGTGAGCAGGACGCACTGCACTAAATGTAAATAGCAGGAACGGATCTAGCTGAACACTGTGAGCAGGACGCACTGCACTAAATGTAAATAGCAGGAACGGATCTAGCTGAACACTGTGAGCAGGACGCACTGCACTAAATGTAAATAACAGGAATGGATCTAGCTGAACACTGTGAGCAGGACGCACTGCACTAAATGTAAATAGCAGGAACGGATCTAGCTGAACACTGTGAGCAGGACGCACTGCACTAAATGTAAATAGCAGGAACGGATCTAGCTGAACACTGTGAGCAGGACGCACTGCACTAAATGTAAATTGCAGGAACGGATCTAGCTGAACACTGTGAGCAGAACGCACTGCACTAAATGTAAATAGTCTAGAAGATAACAGGAACGGATCTAGCTGAACACTGTGAGCAGGACGCACTGCACTAAATGTAAATAGCAGGAACGGATCTAGCTGAACACTGTGAGCAGGACGCACTGCACTAAATGTAAATAGCAGGAACGGATCTAGCTGAACACTGTGAGCAGGACGCACTGCACTAAATGTAAATAGCAGGAACGGATCTAGCTGAACACTGTGAGCAGGACGCACTGCACTAAATGTAAATAACAGGAACGGATCTAGCTGAACACTGTGAGCAGGACGCACTGCACTAAATGTAAATAGCAGGAACGGATCTAGCTGAACACTGTGAGCAGGACGCACTGCACTAAATGTAAATAGCAGGAACGGATCTAGCTGAACACTGTGAGCAGGACGCACTGCACTAAATGTAAATTGCAGGAACGGATCTAGCTGAACACTGTGAGCAGGACGCACTGCACTAAATGTAAATAGTCTAGAAG
Source organism: Aquarana catesbeiana (assembly GCF_042186555.1). Taxonomy (NCBI): domain Eukaryota; kingdom Metazoa; phylum Chordata; class Amphibia; order Anura; family Ranidae; genus Aquarana; species Aquarana catesbeiana. The sequence goes on along the minus strand of NC_133325.1, from coordinate 510,831,852 downwards.
ATAACAGGAACGGATCTAGCTGAACACTGTGAGCAGGACGCACTGCACTAAATGTAAATAGCAGGAACGGATCTAGCTGAACACTGTGAGCAGGACGCACTGCATTAAATGTAAATAGTCTAGATAGAAGATAACAGGAACGGATCTAGCTAAACTGAATACAGTGTATATATATATATATATATGCAACACCTGGGATGCATATATATATACACAATACACTGTAAGTGCAGCTAACTGACTGACTGTTCTGCCTAATCTATCTAACTCAAATCAAATGACACTGTCTCTCTCTCTCTCTATCTCTCAGCACACCGGAACACACACTACACAGGGCCGCCGTGCAGGCGGCCTTATATAGTGTGGGGTGTGTACTAAATCCCCTGAGCCATAATTGGCCAAAGCCACCCTGGCTTTGGCCAATTACAGCTCTCTCTACTGACGGCGCTGTGATTGGCCAAGCATGTGGGTCATAGTGCATGCTTGGCCAATCATCAGCCAGCAATGCACTGCGATGCCGCAGTGAATTATGGGCCGTGACGCGCCACACGAATTTAGCGCGAACGGCCCATAACGTTCGCAATTCGGCGAACGATCGAACAGCCGATGTTCGAGTCGAACATGGGTTCGACTCGAACACGAAGCTCATCCCTATTGGCAGAACCTCCTCTAGAAATCTTTAGATTGTGAATAAACTGAAAGCTATTTTCAGGCATCATAAATTCTGCCTACACCATGCTATTGCAAAAAGTAATAAATGTGCTTTGAAATATAGATTTGTATTAAGCTTTAAAACACTTTTGTGCTATAAATTTTTAATTTTAATTCTCTATTCCGAAAGCTTTTTTATGTCATGTGACCGGCACAGCGCCATTCGGCGATGTGTAGGCACAGATTCATACGTCAGCAGAGTACTAGAAACTCCTCCTTCAGAACTTCCCCTGAAGACAGGAAAGTCCTGGGAAATCTCATCTGACCTCTGAACAGCATTAAAGGTACTCAGATGATTTTTTTTAAAATATTAAATTACATACAGTGGCATTATCTTTATACATAAATAGGGATAATGGCAATTAAATATCGTATGTTTAATATCACTTTCAACCTGACTGATTCCTGTCTAGGCTTAATAATTTCAATAGTGAAGTTAAATTAAATTTTGATTATGAATAAAACTTTCAATATTTTGCACTGGCCCCAATATGTTCTGATGTGGGACACAAAAGCAAATTGAAAGGGTATAAATGTTTTTTTTATTGGCAGAATAAGTGGAAGAACCTTTTGCAAGTTTTGTCAAGAGATACTAATTAAGATCCTGTGATTATGCTACTGTTGGCAGAAGCCTCAGAAATTGGGCTATTTTTATGGAGTAAGATTGTTATTTTAATTGCTATCAATAAGCAGAAGAGAATTTGCAGCTTTGCTAGAGGCAGTGATACAGTGATGTTTATATAACAAAGAGGCAGACTTCACATATACAAATATGTTTATATCCATGCATATATTCATGATAACAATACAGTGACTAGGAAGCCAACACCATGGCATCTCCCTGCACATTATCTAAATATCCACAAAAACAAGCCAATTTGAGGAATGATGATCGTTCATTTGAGAGTTGAAAACCACATTGGATTTTTTAAAGCACATATTTTATTTATTACTTATTTCCTACAGCATTGTTTTTACAAGCACAGCTCCTACACCTCATGGACAGAAATGGAAATAACAAAAACAGATCGAACAATTCCTTACAATTCCTTAATGTCTGAGAGTCTGTTATTACATACCATAGTCAAGCTAATTCAATGCTACTTTTTTTGTTCTATAAAGTGGTTCTAGTTTTGTTTTATCCCTAAGGACAAGACAACAATACACACAGTAAAACATCAGAGCTATAGCTGCCAGTCAGCACCAACTATTCCATCATAGTCAATATTACGGGTGTCATAGCTTCACAAAGTCAATACCCAGGCCTAAGAATTCCACTACTATGTAAAGGAGCAGATTAGCTCACATCAAGTTTACCTAGGGTGCCCCTCAGTTTCTAAGTATTGTACTATACTGTAAATTTGAAGGCTGTTATGAACTCTATAAGTGGATTCTTGAGTTCCTCAGAACACATATAGGCAGAGCAGGAAAACCTTGTCTGTGTGGAATGAAGCATGCTTTATAGTGTTTGTTTTATCTATAATCATTAGTTTGAATAAATATATTTATAAGATATCTTCTGGGGAGTCTGATAGAAGTCATCACTGTAGTACACAGTTTTTTATTCCCAATGCAGAGAATGTTCTAACTAGTTAAACCCTTTGTTCCCCTTTCTCCCCTTTCTCTGTCTTTGGGTGTGAGGTATAAGAGGTTTTACCATTTTTAATAAGGTCCTGAGGAAGTGAGGGGGGTCAAAGTATATACTGTAGCTTCACCCACAGTATGGTAGAACCATGATAATTCATGATTTTCCTTTGGGTTATCAAAAACTCTTTGGAAGTGTTTGGTGGGGATGAATTTAAAATCCTAGAACACGCTTTAGCTGTGCATATTGCAAAAAAGTCCACATGGGAGAATATCATGTTTGTGTTTCAAGAAAAAAAGTGGTAGTGCATTACTTTAAATGGATACATACACTCTTTACTGGATTTATCTGGTCATATAAACATCCAAAGTTTAGAAGGTCTTTGCTGACCCTTCCTAAGCAATATGGTGGATTGGTGGTACCTGATCTGTATAAACACTATCAAGCCACCCTCTTGAGCCATTTGATTGATTGGCGTCGGCATGGGGACTTAAAAATTTGTCCGAGTCTAGAGCAGGCACAGGGCAACGTGTTGTTACATGTGCCCTCTTGGTGTTTCAGAGCTCTTTCACCTTCTATTAAGGCACACCCATTGATAGGGCCCACGCTAAGTCTGTGTTCTGGGCTTTTCTCCAAGGATAAGCTATCATCAATGGAGCCCCCATTGTTCCCCATTCTGGGGATCCCACAATTTTCCCCTGGGTTTGAAGAAGGGGGCCATTGATACACTGCTGGGCCAGGGGCTATATCAGGTCTCTCACTTTGCATCATCAGGATCTTGGCCTATGTTTCAAGTTTTGACATTTAGAATTGGCCTCTATCGATTGGATTTTTGTCGAGCAGCACAATTGAGACAACATTTCCTACATAATCTACCTGCTCCCTTCTTTGAGTGTAACTTACTACCATTTGAGGAATACTCCACTGACAGAGGATCAATTTCCCATACCCTCTCAAAGATGTATGTTCTGTTGGCTGAACCTCCGGAGGACTTCCAATTGCCATTTTTCTGAAAATGGGAGCTGGACTTAGAACCTTTTCGGAGGCACAGCGTACCAACATAATACACTTTATATTCAAATCTTCAATTTGCACGAAAGTGCAGGAAACACATTTTAAGATTTTTTCTCAGTGGTATTGAACCCCGGTCCTCTTCCATACAGACTACCCGGGCACTTCTGATAGTTGCTGGCGTTGGCGGGAGAAACGTGGGACATTATTACACATTTTTTGCTCCAGAATTGAGGGCTACCGGAGAGAGGTCCAAGAGGGTCACTCAAAAATTCAGTGATAAGGAGGTCCCGGAGGACTCAACCTTTTTTCTACTGCACAACTTCAAAATAACTGTTAAGATGTATAAAAAAATCCATTCTGCGTCACCTTTTGAACGCGGCCAAATCTTGTATTCCTCTTACTTGGAAGCAGACACAACCACCTTCAGTGAAACTGTGATTCAGGAAAGTGGAGGAGCTGAATCGAATGGAAGATCTGGTTTGGACAGCTAGGCAGAAACGAGAGATATACACTAAAGCATGGTCTTCATGGAACCTTTCTATTAATTCAGAGGAGGGAAGGACTCTCGTTGATGTGAGTTCCAATAGTTGAAGAAATAAATATATTATACCTTTTAGCCTGGGTTCACACTGATGCAAATTTACAGCGGGTTTGATACGTTTAGGAACACACAGATGTGCAGGTCATGTAAAAAGCATAGTATTCCATGGCTTTGGTTCACATCTATGCATTGCGAATTTGGTGTGAGAAAAAAAGGGTCCCGTGCGTGTTGACTGCGGGTGCAATACAAATTCCTATGGTGCAGTGCGAATTTTATCTTCATAGGCTTCCATTGAACTTGCAGTAAACTCGCAGCACACAGTTCACATCTCTGCAAATTGTTCACTGTTTGCTTCCTGAAATTTGCCCTAAAATTGCAGTTAATTCACGGTAAAATCGCGGTAAATTCACACCTGTCTGCCTCAAAATGCAAGGCAAATTCGCACCTCACACAAGACCAAAAAATGGATCAAATTTGCAGGACATCGCATCGCAGTAGTGTTAGGCTAGGCTTAATCTAGATTAGCTCTTTGAATTATGTCCGTATCTACCTACTTCTACGGGGGGGGGGGGGGGGGGGAGGAGGAATTCTTGGTCTTTCCCTATTCGGAGAGGGTTTTTTTCCTTTTTCCTCTTTTTTTATTCTTTTAAAAAAAGGAGGGAGGAGATGGCTCAACATCTTTCTACCACACGGGGGTTTCCCTGTGTGGTGCAATATCTTAGGCTCCTGAATAGGGATGAGCTTCGCATTTGAGTCGAACCCATGTTCGAGTCGAACATCAGCTGTTCGATTGTTTGCCGAATTGCGAACGATATGGGCCGTTCGCGCCAAATTCGTGTGGCGCGTCATGGCCCATAATTCACTGCGGCATCGCAGTGCATTGCTGGCTGATGATTGGCCAAGCATGCACTATGACCCGCATGCTTGGCCAATCACAGCGCCATCAGTAGAGAGAGCAGTAATTGGCCAAAGCCAGGGTGGCTTTGGCCAATTATGGCTCAGGGGGTTTAGAACACGCCCCACACTATATAAGGCCGCCTGCACAGTGGCCCTGTGTAGTGTGTTCCAGCGTGCTTAGAGAGAGAGAGAGACAGTGTCATTTCATTTGAGTTAGCTAGATTAGGCAGGACAGTCAGTGAGTTAGCTACACTTACAGTGTATTGTGTATATATATGCATCCCAGGTGTTGTGTGTATATGTATATATACATATATATATATATATATATATATATATATATATATATATATATATATATACACACTGTATTCAGTTTAGCCAGATCCATTCCTGTTATCTTCCTACTGACAGACAGGCTTGTCTTGTCTCCTCACAGTGTTCAGCTAAAGCTACAAGTTAGTTTAGTGTAACCTCTGCACAGTGTTCAGCTAAAGCTATAAGTTAGGGTAGTGCGTCCTCCTCACAGTGTTCAGCTAAAGCTACAAGTTGGTGTAGTGCGTCCTCCTCACAGTGTTCAGCTAAAACTACAAGTTAGTGTAGTGAGACCTCTGCACAGTGTTCAGCTAAAGCTACAAGTTAGTGTAGTGCGTCCTTCTCACAGTGTTCAGCTAAAACTACAAGTTAGTGTAGTGCGTCCTCTAAACAGTGTTCAGCTAAAACTACAAGTTAGTGTAGTGCGACCTCTGCACAGTGTTCAGCTAAAGCTACAAGTTAGTGTAGTGTGTCCTCTGAACAGTGTTCAGCTAAAGCTACAAGTTAGTGTAGTGCGTCCTCCTCACAGTGTTCACCTAAAGCTACAAGTTAGTTTAGTGTGACCTCTGCACAGTGTTCAGCTAAAGCTTCAAGTTAGGGTAGTGCGTCCTCCTCACAGTGTTCAGCTAAAGCTACAAGTTAGTTTTTTGTGAGCTCTGCACAGTGTTCACCTAAAGCTACCTGTCGAAGGTTGGTGGTGTTTTCCTGATCCTATCACTACTGCAGGCAGCTAAATAAGCTACAAGTTAGTTTTTTGCGAGCTCTGCACAGTGTTCACCTAAAGCTACCTGTCGAAGGTTGGTGGTGTTTTCCTGATTCTATCACTACCGCAGGCAGCTAAATAAGCTACGGGTTCGTTTTTTGCGAGCTCTGCACAGTGTTCACCTAAAGCTACCTGTCGAAGGTTGGTGGTGTTTTCCTGATCCTATCACTACTGCAGGCAGCTAAATAAGCTACAAGTTATTTTTTTGCGAGCTCTGCACAGTGTTCACCTAAAGCTACCTGTCGAAGGTTGGTGGTGTTTTCCTGATCCTATCACTACCGCAGGCAGCTAAATAAGCTACAAGTTATTTTTTTGCGAGCTCTGCACAGTGTTCACCTAAAGCTACCTGTAGAAGGTTGGTGGTGTTCTCATACTACAGGCAGGCAGTTGATTTTGCCAGCTGCAGTATCAATATATATATATATATATATATATATATATATATATATATATATATATATATATATATATATCCCAGCTTGGTGCAGCTACAGGCCATTAGTATGTCTGGAAGGCCAACAAGGAGAGGCAGACAGTCACAAGCCAATAAAAGAGGGCAAGCAGGCTCTGTGTCTAGAGGCAACAGTGCTGGTCATGGAGACGGTGCATCCTCATCAGCACGTGGCCGTGGGACACGCTTGGCCTTTTTTTCGGCAGCTGGCCGTGTTGAGCCGCAACATGCGGAAGACTTGGTCGAGTGGATGACCAAGCCGTCCTCATCCTACTCATCCTCTCTCACCCATGCTCAGGGTACTTTGTCTGGCAAAGCAGCTGCCAACGCGGCCTCCTCCCTCGGCTCAATGGCATCAGTGACTCCTTCCCTAGCCCCACCATGTTCTCCTGAGGAGTCCCTCGAACTGTTTGACCACAGTGTTGGGTACATGCTCCAGGAGGATGCCCAGCGTTTGGAAGGCTCTGATGATGATACTGAGCTAGATGAAGGCAGTAATGTGAGCATGGACAGAGGGGGTGCCCAAGAAGGACAGCAATATGGCATTCATGCTCCCCCTGCTGCAGCATACTGCCAGGGCGCTGCTGTCTCTGTGCGTTATTCCAAAAGTTCTTTGGTGTGGGCCTTTTTTGAGATGAGTGCATCAGATGGCACCGCTGCTATTTGCAACATATGTCTTAAGTGTATCTCGCGTGGCCAAAACATCTCCCGCTTGGGCACCACATGCTTGACCAGACATATGTTGACCTGCCATGCAGTTCGAAAAGACCCACACCAAAGAACAAAGAGGAACAAAGAGGACCTCTCCTTGCTCCTCATCAGCTGAGATCTCCAACCCCTCTATACCTTCAGTCCTCTCTGAGACCTGCACTGAGAGGAATGAAGGTGTAGAATTAGGTGTGTCACAGCCAAGTACTTGTGGGCAATCTGCTTTTGGTACACTGACGTCAGATTGTACCAGGCAAATTTCCCTGCCCCAGCTGCTGCACCGCCGAAAGAAGTTCGCTTCCAGCCATCCACATGCCCAGCAGTTGAATGCTAGCTTGGCAAAATTGCTAGCACTTCAACTGCTGCCTTTTCAGTTGGTAGACTCTGCCCCCTTCTGTGAGTTTGTGGAATGTGCGTTTCCTCAGTAGCAGGTACGCAAATGCCACTTTTTCTCACGGAAGCGATTTCAGCGATTCCGGCTCTCTACCGGCATGTGGAAGGCAATGTCTTGGCCTTGCTGGACAGGGCAGTCAGCGGTAAGGTGCATATTACTGCTGACTCATGGTCCAGCAGGCATGGACAGGGACATTACCTAAGTTTCACCGCGCATTGGTGACTGGCAGCTGGGAAGGATGCAGGACAAGGTGCAGTAGTGTGGGAGGTTTTTCCGCCACCACGCCTCCAAAATGCCACTACTAATGATTGTGACACACCTCTCTCCTCCACCCCCTCCTCTTCTTCTTCCTCCATGGCCTCTTCCTGTGCTTTGTCCTCGGAACCAGCGGTGCTCCGTAGCCGTTCAAGGGGCTACGCAAGTATGCAGGCCAAAAGATGCCATACGGTGCTTGAGCTGGTGTGCTTGGGGGACAGGAGCCACACTAGGGCAGAGGTTATGTCAGCTTTGCAGGGGCAGGTTCAGAGGTGGTTGACGCCACGCCAACTTAAGGCAGGAATGGTGGTTTGCGACAATGGCACCAACTTCCTCTCTGCCCTCCGACAGGGACAAATGACCCATGTGCCCTGTTTGGCTCATGTCCTTAACTTGGTGGTGCAGTGGTTCTTGGGCAGGTACCTGGGCTTGCAGGATGTCCTGAGGCAGGCCAGGAAAGTCTGTGTGCATTTCCACTGGTCATATAATGCCAGTGCTTGGCTGGCCGACCTCCAAAAGGAGTTTAACCTGCCCAAGAACCGCCTAATCTGTGACATGCCAACCAGGTGGAACTCAACGTTGGCCATGTTGTAGTGGCTGCACACGCAGCAGAGGGCCATCAATGAGTACCTGTGCGAATATGGCACCAGGACAGGGTCAGGGGAGCTTGTGGGCCATGATCAGGGATGCATGCACTGTCCTGTCACCATTTGAGGATGCCACGAGGATGGTGACCAGTGACAGTGCATGCATCAGTGACACTGTCCCCCTTGTCCACCTGTTGGAGCACACGCTGCGTGGAATAATAGACAGGGCATTTGGGGCAGAACAGAGACCAGAAGAGGAGGACTTCCTTAGCTCTCAAGGCCCCCTTTATCCAGACAGTGTTCCTGCATGCCCGCCGATCACACAGGAGGAGGACGAGGAGGAGGATTGTGTCAGTATGGAGGTGGAGCCTGGCACTCAGCATCAGCAGCAGTCTTTAAGGGATCAGTTCCAAGAAACACATGGACTTGTACGTGGCTGGGAGGAGGTGGCTGCGGACCATGTCGTCCTTAGTGACCCAGAGGACTCCGGACCGAATGCCTCAGCAAACCTACGCTGCATGGCCTCCCTGATCCTGCAAAGCCTGTGTAAGGATCCTCGTATTCATGGTATCAAGGAGAAGGACCAATACTGGCTGGCAACCCTCCTTGATCCACGTTACAAGTGTAAGATTGCGGACCTTATCTTGCCATCGCAGAGGGAGCAGAGGATGAAACATCTTCAGGAGGCCTTGCAGAAAGGTCTGTGCAACGCGTTCCCAGAGACTGGGAGGTTACAAACTCCTGTTTCTGGACAACGTGTTGCTGAGGCTTTGGTCGGTCAAAGAAGGAGCGGTGGAGAAGGTGGCTGTCTGACCGATGCGTTCAGACAATTTTTTAGTCCGCAGCCCCAAGGTATAATTGGTTCCAGCAACCATTGCCAGCGTCTGTTTTACATGGTGCAGGAATACCTAGGGGCAAGATCTGACTTGGACACCTTTCCCACCGAAAATCCTCTGGGTTACTGGGTCTTGAGGATGGATCACTGGCCAGAGCTTGCACAGTATGCAATTGAGCTACTGGCCTGTCCTGCATCCAGCGTTCTTTTGGAACGCACATTCAGTGCTGCCGGAGGCTTTGTAACCGATCACAGGGTGCGTCTGTCCACCGACTCGGTCGATCGACTGACCTTCATAAAAATGAATCAGTCTTGGATCACCACCAGCTACCAAGCACCTGATGCTGAAGTAACCGAATAATTTTTTTTGAAATCTCAGATCCCTTCAAAGACTGCCTATGCTGATGCTGAGTGACTATCCTGAGTAATTATCCTCTTCCTCCTCAATGGTCACGCTGATAGCTTGTAAGAACATTTTTGGTTCTGGGCTCCACCACCAGTGCCTAAGGCCCAATTTTTCAGCCCCTGTTTAACAGGGGCGTGTAATTACAATTTTTGATGGAATACTTTGCAGCAGAGCTTGTTCCTGCATTCCAACTAGAGTATCTGTGAGGGGTTGCAGTGTTGTGGCACCAGCACCAGTGCCTAAGGCCTAATTTTCAGCCCCTGTTTAACAGGGGCGTGTAATTACAATTTTTGATGCAATACTTTGCAGCAGGGCTCGTTTCTGCGTTCCAACTAGAGTATCTGTGAGGGGTTGCAGTGTTGTGGCACCAGCACCAGTGCCTAAGGCCCAATTTTGCAGCCCCTGTTCAGGGGCATGTAATTACAATTCTTGATCTAATATTTCACAGCAGGACCCGTTTCTGCGCCCACCAAGAATGAGTGAGGACTTACAGTGTTGTGGCACTAGCACCACCACCACCAAAGGCCCAATTTTTCTGCCCCTGTTCAACAGGGGCATGTAATGACAATTCTTGATCTAATATTTCACAGCAGGGCCCTGTGAGGGCTTACAGTGTTGTGGCCACAACATCACCTAAGGCCCAAATTTCTGCTGAGTATATAGGGCAGGCCCCTACTTTCAAACATCCAACTTACAAACGACTCCTACTTGCAAACAGAAGGAGACAACAGGAAGTGAGATGAAATCTACCCCTAGGAAGGGAAATTCTCTCCTGTAAGAGTTAATATGGGAGAAACGTTTCTCTTTTCCACTGATGCTTTATCACCAATCCTTGTTTCACAAAAAAAACCCAAATTTTCAAAAAACATTTGTCATTGGGACAAAAAGTGAGGTGAAATCTTCTGAAGAGGAGCACAGACAGCAAAACAAATGTCACAGGGGTGATAACCCTTTCCTATGTTTTCCAAAAAGCTTAAAATAGATTTTTTGGTTGGAGCTGAACACGTTCAAAATTACAAACAGATTCTACTTAACAACAAACCTACAGTCCCTGTCTTGTTTGCACCGCCTGTATACCGCTGTTCAGAGTATATATGGTGGCCACACGCCTTTCCTTTTTTTAATTTAGGTGTGGGGTTCCCCTTAATATCCATACAAGACCCAAAGGGCCTTGTAATGGATTGGGGGGTACCCATGCTGTTTGTCTCACTGATTTTCATCCATATTGCCAGGACCCGACATTACATTAAAGCCGCAAGCAGTTTTAATTGACTTCTTTCCTTTAAAAATGACATTTTGTGCAGGGACTGTTCTAAGCACGGGAAACACACGCCACTTTACAGGCATACTATAGACACCCCTCAGGTATGATATTTAAAGGAATATTTCACTTTTTTTTTTACTTTAAGCATCATTAAAATCACTGCTCCCGAAAAAACGTCCGTTTTTAAAAGTTTTTTTTGCATTGATACATATGCCCTGGGGCAGGACCCGGGTCCTCAAACCCTTTTTAGGACAATACCATGCAAATTAGCCTTTAAAATGAGCACTTTTGATTTCGAATGTTCAAGTCCCATAGACTTCAATGGGGTTCTAACGTTCGTGCGTATTTTCGGTCCGTTCGCAGGTTCTGGTGCAAACCGAACCGGGGGGGTGTTTGGCTCATCCCTACTCCTGAATCTGGGATTAGGTTTTTTTTTAAGCTTATGGCCGAGGTGGGATAGTTATTTTGATTAATATGTTGATAATACCGTATATACTCGAGTATAAGCTGACCCGACTATAAGCCGAGGCACCTAATTTTACCACAAAAAACTGGGAAAACTTATTGACTTGAGTATAAGCCTAGGGTGAGAAATGCGCAGCTACTGTAAGTGGAAAAGAGGGTTAACAATGCCAATTTGCAGCCTCACTGTGCCCATTTTCATGCCTCACTATGCCCATTTGCAGCCATAGGTCCCCCGAACTTCAAACTCGGTAGTTAAGGGTTCCTAGATGCCTCCTAGCTGCAGCCAACATTGCTGCAGATGGACACAGTTGACCGACTTTGGGGCCCCGTATCTCGGGGCAACCCGGCTTATACTCGAGTATATACGGTATATCTATCATAGTAAAAAAGAGATGAAAGATAAAAAATGATGATGATTGTACAGGGAAAAGTCAAGTCCTCTGAAAACCCGAATCTTATGGAGAAAGATCCTCCGAGATAGTTGCTATCACCCAAGCGAGTTCCACATCACACGTGCTCAAATTAAAGAGGGGATGTGTGCAAGAGAACCCCCTCTAAATGAAACTCTTACCAGATCAAGACTTGATCTTTAGCATGTATGTTAACCAGTGAAATTCTTGCCGGTATCCTCCTTCTGTTGTCCGGATTAAGACAGCTCTCAGGTCATTCAATGGTTCAGGCAATGAAAGAAAAAGGGGCGGACATAGTGTAATCCCATTTAAATCATTTATTGTTTAAAAAAGAAGAAGAAGAAGGAAAGAATAACCCCCTTCAGGATGTACACTTACAAGAAATAGTATTATTTCAAGCGGTGTTCACAAGAAAAACAACAGGCAACTTCAGGTAACACAGCTTCTCCTACAGCTCTCAATAGGTACCTTCTATGGTAATAGATGCTGTCTTTCCCTGAGTACACTGGTGTGTCTACGTACATCGTGTGGCTCCATCCTGACGCGTTTCATCACTCATGACCTCATCAGAGGGTGGAGTCACACGACACCTTCACTCTTTTAAGCGTCTGGGAGATGCCTCTAGCCTTACGGCAACAGCAGCAAGATGTAAAGCAATTCATCAGACAGGTAATTGGATCAAGTCCGCCTGACTACTGTTGGACTTGTATGCTGTGAACATTAGCAAACATCAATACATACTCCACCGGACTGACTGCCGACACAGCAGAGAATGTGAGAGCACGCATCACACCCCAAAGTGCGACCCCCACACACACACGCCTATATCGGACGATCGCTGCGGCAGTATGTCTACCTCATCCAGCATACGAAACTCCGCTGGGAAGATAGCAATGAATTTTCTAACTGAGAATGGAAATAGACTTCAATGTATATAATCATAAAATCAAAGAAACAAAATACTTTCTTATTAAAATAGATGGATTACATCTCCTTGTCTCTGCATATCAGAAATCAATAGCATAAAAATTCTAATTTTATGTGTAAAAAGTCAAATTAGTACTACCAAGGTATATACATAGTGCAACCCAAATCGGTAATGTTCCACGATCTGATAAAATTTTTTTATAATATCCGTATACAGAAATTAAACTAAAAATCAATAAAATGAAATTAAGTTACCCTCACTAGTGGTCAGTCAGATAGAAGACGGACACAAAGGTCACCCCAAAAAACGCAGCATCCAGTCTATACAAACTGTAACACTCTAGAAATCCCTAGATTGAGTAATAGGGATTTCTAGAGTGGTACAGTTTGAATAGACTGGATGCTGTGTTTTTTGGGGTGACCTTTGTGTCCGTCTTCTATCTGACTGGCCTCCATTTAACTTGACTTCGGTTCCCTCGCTTGTTCAACAATCAGTTCTATTCATTTCTTCTTTTCATTTTAGTTGAGGAGTGAATGAGATATGAGCGCGAGCGAATGCGTCATTGACGCTGTAGATGAACGTTAGGCAGCTGGCTTGTGTTGCTTACGAGCTTTGAGGCTGAGTTAATGGGAACTATCACTTACCGCCAATATGCAATCTCCCATTTTTTTTTATTTATCATCCTGTGATGCTTACCTTGATTGCATTTTATGCAATATTTAATGGTAAGGCTATATTTCATTTTTGTTATCTCTTTTTTTCGATTTTATATAGTAATTTTTTGAGTTTTTTTGAATTTTAAATTTTAAATTTTAATCTATTTAGTTTTTAAATCTACTTTTTATAACACATTTCTTAGAACAGATGAATCACATAGACATATGTTTTTTAGATATACTGATTAGTGAATCATCTTTGGAGCTATAAATCCTTTTTAATAATATATTGTATAATATATGCTCTATATATATCCAATGGTTCAATTTCTATGTGTAATGTCATTGCGGATTGATGGCTATGGCTCCGTGAGGTTGCTGGCAATCATGTTGGGGTGTTCTTTTGCGACCTTCGGGGACCGTCGCCAGCCAAATGGGCATCATTTGTTATATTCATTTGATGTCACAATGTCTGCTGATCCAATTACTTGTCTGATGAATTGCTTTACATCTTGCTGCTGTTGCCGTAAGGGTTAATACCTAGAGGCATCTCCCAGACGCTTAAGAGAGTGAAGGTGCTGTGTGACTCCACCCTCTGATGATGTAATGAGTGACAAAACGCATCAGTGTGGAGCCACACAACGTACGTAGACACACCAGTGCACTCAGGAAAAGACAGCATGTAGAAGGTACCTGTTGAGAGCAGTAGGAGACGCTGTGTTACCTGAAATTGCCTGTTGTTTTTCTTGTGAACACTGCTTAAATATATACTATTTCTTGTAAGTGTACGTCCTGAAGGGGGGTTATTCTCTCCTTCTTCTTCTTTTTTTAAACAATAAATGATTTAAATGGGATTACGCTATGTCCACCCCTTTTCCTTTCATTGCCTGAACCATTGAATGACCTGAGAGCTGTCTTAATCCGGACAACAGAAGGAGGATACCTGTGATTAGTCAGCCGACATGTTTCGCAAAGAGTTTGGCTTCATCAGGGTATAAACGACATCACTGATTTATTCTAAATTGTATAAAGAACAAGTAATCATTAGAAATATGATTACATGATGGCCATCCATAAATACAAATCAAAAGCATGATACAGGAAATATGGTAGAGAATTAATACTGGTAATGCTCACCTACTGATACAGGTCTAAAGGACAAAGCAGCCACCACCATTGCCAGACGTCACCTAGTATACCAACTGGAGCATAGTACCCATGGGTGCCAGATCCCAAAGGATAACGCCAACAGGGGAACTGGACTGCGCAGATAATAAGGCAGGAGTCTGGCAAAAAACGTAATAGAGGGAAATTCCTTAATTCCCTTAAAGGCAAGAAATATATATATAAAAATGCAAAAATGATGCTGTATCAATTGTCCCACATTATAGTAGGGCAAAGGTAAATTCAAGCAAGGTATAATTATAGGGAATAGGCTGAAGAGTTCAACCTCCTATATAGCAATATGCTGTATATGGTATAAACCTAAGTATATAGCAACATTTTTTAGAAAGCATTTTTACTTTATAATTAAATGGTAATAGATCAATGTATAAAATAAAGGCTTAAAGGGTATAATAGTTGCCCGGGTGTCTAAGCCAGAATTAATGTAGGGGATGCTATCTGCAGTTGTAGCATATATAGTCAGAGTTTTCATAAGGGGGGAGTGTCAAAGATATATATGTAAAATCCCATTGAAATAGCATGGCACAATGGAGCCACAATGACCCAATGGCAAGACAAAAGCACGCCAGTATGAACAAACCTAACTATACATGATGACACAGCTTGATATATAAACCCCAAACCAGCCAGGTACCAACATTGGAGTGTGGAAAAATGGGCATAGAGGCATAGAGCTTACCTATTGAGGGAGTGTCAAGCAGTTCAACTCATAACAAGGAAAGCCAGTGCCTGCCAATTCCGATGGGCAATCGCAGGGTGCGTCTATTAGACAGCACCCCCGCACCCCCATCTTAAAACTGCGCGGTCCCACCGGAAGTGAAAAGGTCGCAGACGACCTCCAGCATCACTTCCGGTCTGGACATCCCTGCAAAGATGCGCACTCTCCGAGGGGGATGCGCGCGCACTCACCCAAGGAGATGCGCGCGCATTGCCCATATCATGCTGGGGAGCGTGAAGGGCATACGAGGGCGGATAAAGAATTCTGCCCTCTAAGACAGGGACGTCCGAATCCCCCTGTCGTAGGCTGAATGCAGAACCAGTAAGGCACACAGCGGCATCAGCATGGAGGGGCCACTCAGCAGTCCCACATAGACTGCAAAAAATAGTGAAAGCTTTATAAAAATATACAAAATTATACAGAAGCCTATACCGAGATCATTCCCTTATAGCAAACAAGCACGTATAGGCATAAATCTTACTAAAGTTGATGAATACAAATGCACTAGTAATACCCCCAATATCTATATAGGTTGTTTAATGGGACAAAAGGGCATAAAAATTAAAGGAGACTAGTTGTGAAGGGTAAATGTGTCATCACAGAAAAGGTTTATAGGAGAGTGCTGTGTTGAGGCCAGGTGGGTGAGTAGCCTGTTGGCTAAAGATCCATCTCGCCTCTTTCTGAAGTATCCTTTTGTCGACATTTCCTCCCCTTTCAAAGTCAGGAATGACTTCTAAGGTGACAAAGGATACATAGGTAGGATCAAAGCTATGATGAAGGCCAATATGCTTGCAAATAGGAGTATACAGCAGCCCTGCATCCAAATAATAAAGATGGTCCTTAATTCTTTTAGCGAACGGGCGTTTGGTTTTTGGTATGCTATGAACGAGCGTGCATGGATGAGAGCTGGAATAATGCAGTATGGTGTTGCCAGCAGTCTCTTTCCTGTAGAGGGTACTGAAAATAGACCCATCCTCATTGAGGAAGAGGCGTAGGTCCAGGAAGGGGATAGTGGTGGTGTCCGATTGTATAGTGAACTTTAAGTTGAAGTCATTATGGGAGAGAAACTGCATAAATTCGGAAAGCGAATCCGGTGAGCCTGTCCATATGAGCAGGACGTCATCTATTTTTCCCCTCGCCAGAGGAGAATGTGGCGGAGGTACATCGAGGCCCCGTCACTGGAGAAGAGGGTACGTTCCCACCCCCCTAGGTACAGGTTGGCATACGATGGGGCACAAGAAGTCCCCATTGCTACCCCCTGTACCTGGAGGTAGGTGGTACCATTGAAGAGAAACATATTGGTTGTTAAAATGTGTTCCAGTAAGGTGGTAATAAACTGGCCCATCTCCCAGCTATTGGTATCCTGTTCCCTCAAGAATTCAGAAACCACTGCTATGCCCTGGGCATGTGGGATGCTTGAATATAATGCTTCAATGTCGATTGCTGCCAAGATCGCTCCTGGGGGTATGGTGAGTCCTTCAAGGACTTTAAGTGAGTCCAAGGTGTCCTTAAGGTAAGAAGGCAGGCTTGTGACATGAGGACGAAGGTGGCTGTCTACATATTGGCTGGCAGTTTGAGTATGACTACCTATCCCCGATATAATCGGACGTCCAGGGGATTTCGGATATTTTTGTGGACTTTTGGTAATGAGTAGAATGTTGGCGTGACAGGCCATTTGACTTCAAGATATTCACGGGTATCCCTATCGATAAGGCCTTGTTGGAATGCCCGGTCAATGATGGACACATACTGAGATCTAGCTTCGGTAAGTTTTTCAGGTGGAACTTGCTGGTACCATTCCTGATTATTAAGTATATTGTAACACATATTGATGTATGCATCTTTGTTCATCATCACCACATTACCTCCTTTGTCGGATGGTTTGATTACTAAATCCTCTCTTTGCATCAAGTTGTTTAAAGCTATTTGTTGTGCTGGTGATAGATTGTTTGTCACATATTTGGGAAATTGCATAGCTTCAATTTGTTTGGTGGTTTGTTTCAGAAAGGCCCAGACTGCTGGGCATGTTTGGAGATTGGGAAACTTTTGGGACTTAGCCTTGAATTTCAATGTTATAGGGGGTGTTACTATAGGGGGTTCTTCCTCCTCAGATGAGGAGTCTTGAGAGTTACCATATCCCTCATTTTCGTCCAATAATTGGATCAATGTCTTGAGGGCCCTGAAGTCTTGAACTTTGAATCCCTTATATAGATCTTCATCTTTCTTTGCCACCTTTCCCCTATCAGTATCAATTATATATTTGTATGTTAGATTCCTTGCAAAGATATGTAGATCTTTGACCAGGGTAAACTTATCAATTTTCTGTGATGAACAAAAGCTGAGTCCCAATCTTAATACTTTAGATTCTATAGATGAGAGTTGATATGAGGAGAGGTTGATAACATCTAGTCCTGGTTTACTGTGGTCTGTTTGATGACAAATGGATCCATTTTCCCTGTCCTTTGTATAATTGGAGTGGCTGGGGGGTTGGGGGCGGGGCCTAAAGGGGCCGAGCCTATATTGGAACTACTTCCTTGATTAGATTTTGGTACAGCACCCAAGTCTCGTGGGGGTAATGGTTCATTGTCCAGTATATCTCCAAACATAGGGAGGGAGGTAGTGGTTCCTAGAAGGGAGTCATTATAAGCTCCCTCCATTGAATCTGAATAAGAACTATTGGGAAGATGCCTTGAGGGAGAGACGATGCGTTTTTTGTTGGTACCTCCTTGAGATTGATGTTCATTGCTGTTACCATGTTTGGGTAGGCGCCCCTTTCCATGTGACCCTCGTGTGAATTTTGTGGATGGTTTGTGGGATGGGATAGATGATGATGAAACAGAAGCCTCAGAGTCAGGTTTGTATGGTGTCACCAGGCTTTTATTTATCTGATATTGTCTAACCCACTTATTACTCTGGCCTCTAGGCCAGCAATATGCATATCCTCCAGAGAATGCGAGTTTATCTTTATAGAATTTGGTATTTTTTTTGTGACAATATTCTTGTTATAATTTTCTAGGTACTATAGTAACTCATGTTCTCTACTCTTGAAGTCAGTGCTGGTGGCATTTTGGTGTCCACTTATTCTGAGCATCTCTATTTCTTTATATAATTCAATCAAATCTTTATTGTATTTAACTTTTAACATTGAAATCAGGTTTGTGGAACATTTATTGAGATTTTGTTCCCATTCCTCTTTGAATGGTTATATCAGTCACCTCAAATGATGGGAATATTTGTATTCTAAGTCCCTGAGGGCTTATTTTCTCCTTCAAATAGCGATCAAGGAAGCGGATATGCCACCCCAGATTGGATTTTTTCTCCATGAGCCTTTTGAGCTTCAAGAAGAAAACATCCAAGCTCACCTCAGTTTGTGTATGAGAAGTACAGGTACTTTGTATGTTGTCTAAAAATTGATCCCAACTTGATCCTAAAAATTGTGACATTATGAAGTCAAATGATAGAATTAGGGGGAGAGGGGGAGGGAACACACACCCAATATATGTAGTAGGGGAGAAAGTGCAAAGTACATCAACAGAAATATAATTCTAAATCATACAGATCAATGGCGTTAAACATATAGCACGCATATCCTGAAATAGTCCAGAACCAACAGTAATGGGTTTTACACCCAGATAGAATATAACGTTTATAATAATAGATAGTTGGGCTATAAGCACGGTCCAGTTCCCCTGTTGGCGTTATCCTTTGGGATCTGGCACCCATGGGTACTATGCTCCAGTTGGTATACTAGGTGACGTCTGGCAATGGTGGTGGCTGCTTTGTCCTATAGACCTGTATCAGTAGGTGAGCATTACCAGTATTAATTCTCTACCATATTTCCTGTATCATGCTTTTGATTTGTACTTATGGATGGCCATCATGTAATCATATTTCTAATGATTACTTGTTCTTTATACAATTTAGAATAAATCAGTGATGTCGTTTATGCCCTGATGAAGCGAAACTCTTTGTGAAACATGTCGGCTGACTAATCACAAATGATTTTTGAACAAACTACTTTATGGTCATTTTTGATGATTCTTTATGTTATGTCTGTAATGCATATATATTTTTAACATTCTTAATAAAATTTATATTTTTAATTAACCCGTGCGGTATTGGCTTACCACTAACAGATACACTATCTCCTTCTAAAATCCCACCGTATCAAAGAGAGTACCATCTCTCTCTTTATTTTTTGCAGTTCTTATTCTATTTCGCCTTTTAGAGTGTAATAATTTAGTATATAAAGATATTGTATGTTCTGAGGTATATGTACCCCCAAGTATGAGATGTGGTTGGATTTAACCAGCATTTCATATTGGTTAGCCCAGTCTGTCCCTTCCTGTGTGCCCCCTATGCCCATACATTGCAGAACTTTCCACAGCCCCTCCTAATTTACATTGTCAAATACCTTTTCTACATCCAGTGCTAAGGGCACCATGGACTGTTGAGAAAGGAGTTAACCATTTCAAATGTTCTATTACCCTTATGAGCTTGTGGACATTCACCACTGCTGGTATGCCCAATGCAAAGCCTGCCTGAGTCTCAGAAATAGTTATGGTAAGATTGGTGCAAGTCTAATTGCTATTATTTTAGATAATAGCCTTGCTTTTACGATGCATAGTAGCCCATTATGCTTTATCTTTGTAGGGAAACAAAGAGGAAGTAAAACCCATGAGGGTTTACTTCCTCTTTAAGAAGATTTAATGTAGTAAGTGTGCACTTACTTCTGTGGCACTGAGGGTCTCACATTTTAGGACTCTTTATCATGTATATTTTGTTATTTATTTGATGTGATTTCTATTAATGGAATGCTGGTTAATTATTTATTTGCATTAATTATATGTAGAGGTTGCACTTCACTTTTTTTATGTTATATGGATTACTAAATAAGCAGAATAGGCAACGCCCTAAGTGCTCCATGCTGTTTAAGGGTCCTGTTACAACGGATCGAAATAATATTGATTTGATTGAAGCTTTCTTAAATTGTTTACAAAAGATAGAAAAAATGAATCAACTCAAGGAAACGAAAACGTTACATTACAAAGACTATAAAGAAAATACTATATTAATGTAATGTACCCATAAACAACTTAAAGTACATAAATCATACACATCAGATCCAAATTACAGTTTGTCTCTTAGAAGCTCATCTTCTTTCAGCAGTCCGTTTGTAAAAAATGTTGGTGCAATCTATATATGTGTAATGTACAGTACTGATGGTAATCTCCATCTAGCGGCCGATGTGTATACTACTTCAATGTTAAATGTTACCTCACTAGAGCGTACGCACAAGAAACCTCCAGAAACCTGCAGGGGGGGGGGTTATACACAGCTACAGCATTTATATTGAAACCCATTCTAGAACATCCTTTACTAAATGATGAAAGCTGGAATGAGGTGAAAACCACCTTATTTAAAACCAGGATTAGAAGGCAAACCCATCTAACCATCCTGATTTGTCCTTCACTTGCATTATACTAAAGATAACATTCAATAAATGGGTTTATTTGCCTATAGCAGATTGTAACATATGTGCTACTTTCAAAGCAGACTTTTTTCATGTTTTCTGGAACTGTTCATGGATCTATCAATACTGGTCACACTTAGAAACTTAAACTGGTCACACTCTTGAAACATGCTTGTTTGCACTGTTACTACAGTACATTTCATGCACACATAGGCCTGTCTGGGGGTCTGAAAGGGGGGTCGCGGCACCCAGGTGCCGCAAGCTGAAGGAGAGGAGGGGCACCAAAGCTGTCAGTGCTGCCCGGCTCCTATTAATAGATCTGCACACACAAATTATCTCAGTCTCCAGGAGCTTCAGGCAGCTGTGTGGGGGAGGGACACTGATGTCATCCTGCAGGAGCCCAGGAGGAAGAAGATCTACTATGCTGCTAAAATGAGGTCAGTAAACATGGAGGATTGTGTGGAAACTGACCTTTGGGGTGAAATGATTGTAGTAGAAACCGAAATAGAACTAGGATACCCATCCTTGAGGGCAGCAAGGCCTGTGTTTACGTATTATTTATGGTGATCCACCAGTGCGCAGGAGTTGTCTTTTCTCTTTTGCTACTTTATTGCACGTGAAATGATTGTACTGGGGGCAGACTGCTGCTTCCCCCCATATCTTGTGAAGTGAAGTGACCACCATGTGATGTATTGTGCCCACCACGTGCAGTGCAGTTACCATGTGATGTATTGTGCCCACCATGTGCAGTGCCTACCATGTCATGTAATGTGCCCACCATGTGATGTACTGTAACTGTGTTCATTATGTAATGCACTGTGCCCACCATGTGATGTACTGTGCTCACCATGTGATGTACTGTAACTGTGCCCACCATGTGATATATTGTGCCCAAATGTGGTGTGGTGTGTCCACCATGTAATGCGGAGTGGTGTGCCTTCTTGTAATGTGCTGTGTTTACCATATCATGTGCTGTGCCCACCATGTCATCTGCTGTACAGTGCCCACCATGTAATGCGGAGTAGTGTGCTCTCTGTGTAATGTGCTGTGCCCACCATGTCATATGCTATGCTGTACAGTGCCCACCAGGTAATGCGGTGTAGTGTGCCCTCTGTGTAATGTGCTGTGCCCACCATGTCATGTGCTGTGCTGTAAAGTGTCCACCATGTAATATGGAGTAGTGTGCCCTCTGTGTAATGTGCTGTGTCCACCATGTCATGTGCTGTGCTGTACAGTGCCCACCATGTAATGAGGAGTAGTGTGCCCTCTGTGTAATGTGCTGTGCCCACCATGTCATCTGCTGTGCTGTACAGTGCCCACTATGTAATGCGGAGTAGTGTGCCCTCTGTGTAATGTGCTGTGCCCACCATGTCATGTAGAGTGATGTGGTGTGCCCACTGTGTAATGTACAGTGTCCACCGTGTAATGTGCTGTTCCCATCATGCAATGCGGAGTAGTGAAAAAAAGGTAAGAGTAAGAAGACTAAGTAAAGGGGAATCTATTCTATGGGGGACCTGCCTTGACCTGCTCTAAAGGGGGATCTATATGGGGGTCCCTGGCCTGTGCTTTATGTGATAATGACTAAGCCCCTCCCCTTCATGACATTGTCAAAAGGGGCAGAGAATGGGTGACCTTAAAATTATGCCCCCCTGAAAAAAGTTCTACGGACCCATTTAGATATTGTTAAATGCACAAAAGGTTATTTGGCAGCAGTGATACTCTCACCCCCCAGATCCATAAGCCTATTCGAATGGTTAATAAAGTGTTACTGATTTAACTTACAGTATCTCACAAAAGTGAGTACACCCCTCACATATTTGTAAATATTTTATTATATCTTTTCATGTGACAACACTGAAGAAATGACACTTTGCTACAATGTAAAGTGGTGAGTGTACAGCTTGCATAACAGTGAAAATTTGCTGTCCCCTCAAAATAACTCAACACACAGCCATTAATGTCTAAACTGCTGGCAACAAAAGTGACTACACCCCTAAGTGAAAATGTCCAATTTTGTCAATTTTCCCTCCCCGGTGTCATGTGACTCGTTAGTGTTTCAAGGTCCCAGGTGTACATGGGGAGCAGGTGTGTGAAATTTGGTGTTATCAAACTCACTCTCTCACACTGGTCACTGGAAGTTCAAAAAGGCACCTCATGGCAAAGACCTCTCTGAGAATGTAAAAAAAAAGAATTGTTGTGCTACGTAAAGATGGCCTAAGCTATAAGAAGATTGCCAAGACCCTGAAACTAAGCTGCAGCACGGTGGCCAAGACCATACAGCAGTTTAACAGGACAGGTTCTGCCAGCATTTCTGCAGAGGTTGAAGGGTCAGCCTGTCAGTGCTCAGACGATATGCCACACATGCATCAAAATGGTCTGCATGGCTGTCCGCCTAGAAGGAAGCCCCTTCTAAAGTTGATGCACAAGAAAGCCCGCAAACTGTTTGCTGAAGACAAGCAGACTAAGGACATGGATTCCTGGAACCATGTCCTGTGATCTGAAGAGACAAAGATATTATTTGGTTCAGATGGTGTCAAGCGTATGTGGTGGCAACCAGGTGAGGAGTACAAAGACAAGAATGTCTTGCCTACAGTCAAGCATGGTGGTGGGAGTGTCATGGTCTGGGGCTGTATGAGTGCTGCCAGGACTGAGGAGCTACAGTTCATTGAGGGGAACCATGAATGCCAACATGTACTGTGACATACTGAAGCAGAGCATGATCTCCCCCCTTCGGAGACTGGGCTGCAGGGCAGTATTTCAACATAACGACCCCAAACACACCTCCAAGACGACCACTGCCTTGCTAAAGAAGCTGAGGGTAAAGGTGATGGACTGGCCAAGCAGGTCTCCAGACTTAAACCATATTGAGCATCTGTGGGGCATCCTCGAACGGAAGGTGGAGGAGTGCAAAGTCTCTAACATCCACCAGCTCCGTTATGTTGTCATGGAGGAGTGGAAGAGGACTCCCGTGGCAACCTGTGAAGCTCTGGTGAACTCCATGGCCAAGAGGGTTAAGGCAGTGCTGGAAAATAATGGTGGCCACACAAAATATTGACACTTTGGGCCCAATTTGGACATTTTCACTAAGGGGTGTACTCACTTTTGTTGCCAGCGATTTAGACATTAACGGCTGAGTGTTGAGTTATTTTGAGGGGACAGCAAATTTACACTGTTATGCAAGCTGTACACTCACTACTTTACATTGTAGCAAAGTGTCATTTCTTCAGTGGTGTCACATGAAAAGATATAATAAAATATTTACAAAAATGAGGGGTGTACTCACTTTTGTGAGATACTGTATGTTAGACCCAGATGCCTTGACAAATGTGAAAAAAACGTCTGTTAATCATGGTTTACTTCTGTGAATGCCATGTTTTTCTTTGATTTTTCACTCTTGGTTATTCGGTTGAGGGAGGTGGTTGAGTGTGTATCTTACTGATTTTTGTTATTTTACAGTTTCAAAACCAATAAAACAGTTTACATTTTAAAAAAAATCCTGAAAAGAGACCTTCTCCTGCCCCCAAAATCATTTTGTACTCTGAATCTTAAAGTGGTGGTAAACCTCAGACATGAAATATGAGCAAAGCATATCCCTCTATAGTGTGTACTTGTCTCAATAAAGAGCACTAAGTATCATTTCTGTCTTCTGCTTTGTTCCTCTGCTATCATCATGAGTCACTTCTGACAAATTTTCCTGACACCAAGAAAAAAATAGTGATGGGGAGGGATCTCCAGCTGATTAACAGCCTCCGGTCTGTTCCTGTGTGCTGTGTGAAGGAGGATGTGTCCCTTTCCTCAAATCAGCTCTCAGAGCTCTCCTCACTGAGCTCTGCAGAGTGTATTTTCAGCTCTCTGCCTCCTTTCCCCTTTTTTTCTGACAACACAGACAAGCTTTATAAATTCTGGACTTTGGACAGCTGTAGAGGAGAGAAGACTGCAGATAAATTGGTACAATTTATGTAGGTGTATGTGTTTCATCTCAATGTATTACCTGAGGCCAGTCACTTCACTGGGTATATGGAAGGGTTTACAACCACTTTAAATCCTGGCATGTCTCCATTATGAACAATCAAAAATACATGGTGATATTGAAAAAAATTGCTACTTTTATAACTCACAGAACCTTATAAATGTTTTGCCAGATTTTTTCAAGAAGTTCATAGTGCAACCAACATTTTAAATATGCAATTTGTGCAAGCACTGTATCCACTTTATTGTATAGTACGGTGAGGTAAATATTAAAAGTCATTTTTGGCAGGGTGTTTTATTTAGAATTTTTTTTTAAATGACAGTCACTTTGTGACAGCAAGAAAAGCAAGCAAGAAAGAAATCTATACTCCCAATCTACATAATTAGTTTAAGGTAATAATTCAGAAACCAGCATGATGACCAGGCAACTAGAATTTTCAGAAAGAGGGATTAATAATAATACCATCAATAGTTTTCACAATTCTGACTTCCTATTAGAAACATCCAGTTTTAAGTTGTTGGTTTGAAGCCACTCTAAAGCTGGCCGTGAACATTAAAATTTCTCTCATTCAGAACTGTGGGCTGAGTAAGGGAAATCACTTAATTTGTCCATTTATGGGAAACAGCATGAATGAAGTAATCTGCAGTGTCAGCTGTTCTACTCTGACAGCCACCACTCGTGGCTGTCAGAATATCATTTCTATTATTATACAGGATTTAAATCCTGCTGTGCCAATAGTTTGCACAGCACTTCATAACACAAGGGCAGACAGTATTATTACTATTATTATGCAGGATTTATATAGTGCCAACAGTTTGAGCAGCGTTTTACAACATGAGGGCAGACAGTACAGTTACAATACAATTCAATACAGGAGGAATCAGAGAGTAATGCTCATTAGAGTTTACAATCTAGAAGAGAGGGACACATAGTTACATAGTTGCATAGTAGGCGAGGTTGAAAAAAGATACAAGTCCATCAAGTCCAATATATGTGTGTGATTATATGTCAATATTACATTGTATATCCCTGTATGTTGCGGTCATTCATGTGCTTATCTAATAGTTTTTTGAAACTGTTGATGCTCCCCGCTGAAACCATTGCCTGTGGAAGGAAATTCCACATCCTTGCCGCTCTTACAGTAAAGAACCCTCTAGGCAGTTCAAGGTTAAACCTCTTTTCTTTTAATTTTAGTGAGTGGCCACATGTCTTATTAAACTCCCTTCCGTGAAAAAGTTTTATCCCCATTGTGGGGTCACCAGTATGGTATTTGTAAATTGAAATCATATCCCCTCTCAAGCGTCTCTTCTCCAGAGAGAATAAGTTCAGTGCTCTCAACCTTTCTTCAAAACTAATATCCTCCAGACCCTTAATTTGCTTTGTTGCCCTTCTTTGTACTCACTCCATTTCCAGTACATCCTTCCTGAGAACTGGTACCCAGAACTGAACAGCATACTCTAGGTGCAGCTGGACCAGAGTCTTGTAGAGTGGGAGAATTATTGTTTTATCTCTGGAATTAATCCCCTTTTTAATGAATGCCAATATTCTGTTTACTTTGTTAGCAGCAGCTTGGCATTGCATGTTATTGCTGAGCCTATCATCTACTAGGACCCCCAGGTCCTTTTCCATCATAGATTCCCCCAGAGGTTCTCCCCCTAGTGAGTAGATTGCATTCATAATTTTGCCACTCAAATGCATTATTTTACATTTTTCTACATTAAACCTCATTTGCCATGTAGTTGCCCACACCATTAATTTGTTGAGATCTTCTTGCAAGGTTTCCACATCCTACAGAGAAGTTATTGCCCTGCTTAGCTTAGTCTCGTCCGCAAATACAACAGATTGAGCTCTTTACCCCATCCTCCAGGTCCTTTATAAACAAATTGTAAATGGGGGGTAATACTGCGCTAACTCAGTGTGTGAAAAAAAGGGAAAGGAAAGCAGCTACATGGAATGTGACAAAATTCAAATGGAATATGAATAAAAATGTAAGCGCTAAGTGATGAAAAGCAATAATCAATAACCATGTACCAACAATGTATCAAATTGTACAAGCATGTGATGAAACCATTAATCATACACAGATAAATCGCAAAAATGTAATAAACATGTGAAAAAAAAATAATATGTGTAATATATAAAAACACAACATGGAAAGTCCCAAAGGTGAAAAAATGTAAGGGTAAACATATATAAAGTCCACCACAAAAAGAGTTGTTGTTCAGAAGTGGGATGCAACGGCCGTGGCAGGCACACAGAGCACCAGGGATAGTGTATCCTCCACCCAGGGTAAGGAGTATATACTCTTACCAGAAGAAGTGGACTTGCATGTCAGTGACAGTGAGTCAATCACGCTAGAATGGCCCAGTCAGCGAACTTCCAAGATGGATCCAGAAAATCCAGCGAGCTCCAAGAAATAATAAATGTAGCCACGCATAATAAAATCTAAGTATGGAATGAAGATTAAGCTTGATTAATTAAATAATTTATGTCCCAATCGACTTTCATACCGAATAGCGAGTAGGACTTGAGCTTATGCATCCAGTATGTTTCGAGGCGAGAGACCCCACAAAGGCGGGACTCCCCCCTCCAATGTGGAACAAACTTATCTATGATCTGAAACTGTGTTCCTAGAGGGTCTTTATTATAAAGTTTTAAATAATGACAGGGGATGCCGTGATTGATCCGTCCCTTCTTGATGCTGGCCAAGTGTTCATTGACCCTCACCGAGAATGTCCTAATGGTACATCCCATGTACTGTTTTTTTACATGGACAGGTCAACAAGTAGACAATAAATCTAGTAGCACAAGTAGTGAAATGTTTCATTGGGTAAGAATGTTGGGTAATGGATGATGTAAATGTGTCTATTTTGCGTTTCCCACAAATATTGTGGAGGCAACCATTACACTTACGACATGGGTAGTAGCCCTTACATTGATGAAAAAAATGAAACAGTTTTAGGGGCATCAATCACATTAGGCGCAATTTGTCCCTGTATTGACCGAGCCCCTCTATATATAACACCAGTATGTTCCGGAATCGCTGGACCTAGGTACCTATCGCTCTGAAGGATTCTCCAGTGTTTACTGATTATCTCATTAATCTGTCTAAATTGAATAGAATGAGGCTCGATTCACACAGGGGCAATACGATTTCAGCGCGACTTTGTACGGCGACTTCAACGCGGCTTCAACGCGACTTCAGCGCGACTTTAGCAAATTACAACGCGACTTCAAGTCGCCTCTAGGACAGGCGACTTTGGCTGTGGCCAATCACAGGATAATCAGCTCTCTGGGAGGGAGGGGTTTGCCTGGGCAAAGTAAATTTTTTCCCTGAAAAGTCGCTTGACTGTAGAGAGAGATCCGACTTGGAGGCGACTTCCATTGATTTCTATGGTACAGGTCGCCTACCAAGTCGGATCCAAGTAGTACAGGGAGTACGCTCTGAAGTCGGAGCGACTTCAGTAGTGTCTATTAAGACGCTCCCATTCACTGTAATGTGAATCTCTTTCTGGGGCGACTTGGGGCGACTTGAGGGCTTACAAGTCGGATCCCAAGTCGTCCTAGTGTGAACCGAGCCTAAGTAGTGAAAAAGGACCACTTGAACTTATTATCCAAGACAGGCTTAGGATGATCAGCCAACAGGGAGTTCCTGTCCATCAAGGAGACCCTGATGATCTCTATGTATAGATCAGTGGATCTGTAGGCCTTCTCCAGGAATCTGTTTTTCAAGATTTGTGACTGAGAGAAGAAGTCAGCTGTCTTAGTACAGTTCCGCTACAGTCGTAAGAATTGGCTGCGTGGAACTGACTTAGGCCATTGTGTGTGATGACAACTGTCGACCCGAATTTATCCATTCCGGTCGGTGGGTTTAAAATACGTTTTGAATTCTAAATGATGATCTATTACTGATATCTTGAGATCAAGAAAATGTATAGTGGTAAGACTAGCCTCATAACTCAAGATGATACCCCTGTCGTTATGATTAAGCAAAGTCATAAAGGCATCCAGAGAGTCCTGATTACTTTTCCATAGGAGGAGGATGTCATCAATGTACCTAGTCCAGAGAACTAGCTCTGGTCTCTTTAGGGCATAGACAACATCCTCCTCCCACCGGGCCATAAACAAGTTCGCCAAACTGGGGGCGAACTTGGCTCCCATGGCTGCACCCCTCCTCTGCAAGTAAATTGGTTTTGAAACCAAAAATAATTGTGTTGCATGGTGAACTTGAGAAGTTCCATAATGAAATTCTGCTGAATTAAAGGAAGAGTTGAGTTTTTGGATAAATAATGTTCAACCGCGGAAAAACCAGAGCAATCCCTTCCTATCTCAAGGACACTCGAGATACTATTAGACTCTTAGAATCTATTGAATATCAGGACGGTAGGATTCTGGCAACAGCCGATGTTTCTGCTTTATATACCAGTATCCCCCATGATTTGGGTTTTTCCTTGGTTGAACATTTCTTGCGCTACTAGATTTATTGTCTACTTGTTGACCTGTCCATGTAAAAAACAGTATGTGGGACGTACCATTAAGACATTCTCAGTGAGGGTCAACAAACACTTAGCCAGCCCCCATGGCATTGGAGCCGCATGCTGAGTCAAGTCCCCACAACATTATGCTTGTTGTCATGTGACCAGGTCTCTTTTCATTAGGCTCTCAGACCGAGGCGTGGAACTCATGTTGTCATGTAATTGGCTCAGTTTTACTCACTTGTCTTAGGATTGAGGGGGTGAAACTCATGCCGAGTGCGCCCCTTAAGGTTTGATGCTGCACACCATGTTTTGATTGGTTTTCCAATATACCTGTATTCTATAAATATGTGCAATGTGGGGGAGCCAATGTATGCCCCAGATGAAGTCCATTGGGACGAAACGCGTTGAGCTTGGCGTTTAGCTCCCCACAATGCTTTTTATTCTGTTATCACAGTTTTATATTCATGGATGAATGTTGTTTTTTTCAATAAACCCACCTTTTTGACCTACACCATATGGCTTTCCACTTTGGCTGTTCACCATCCAGCCTCACATCCATTCGCACGATTTCATAGATCCATCCTTGGAGCTCGCTGGATTTCCTGGATCCACCTTGGAAGTTCGCTGACTGGGCCATTCTAGCGTGTATGACTCGCTGTCACTGACATGCAAATCCACTTCTTCCGGTAAGAGTATATACCCTTACCCTGGGTGGAGGATACACTATCCCTGGTGCTCTGTGTGCCTGCCATGGCCATTGCATCCCACCTCTGAACAACAACTCTTTTTGTAGTGGGCTTTATATCTGTTTACCCTTACGTTTTTTCACCTTCGGGACTTTCCATTTTGTGTTTTTATATATTACACATAGATATATTTTTTTCACATGTTTATGATTAATGTGTATGATTAATGGTTTCATCACATGCTTGCACAATTTGATATACTGTTGGTATATTGTTATTGATTATTGCTTTTCATCACTTAGTGCTACATTTTTATGAAAAAATTAAACAGGATTGGTCCCAGCACAGAACCCTGGGGGACCCCACTTACCACCCCTGACCATTCCGAGTATTCCCCACTTATCAAGTCAAGTGTCAAGTGATACAAAAGGTCATAACTGGGGGGATGAGCTGATGGATAGGATAGGCTTCTCTAAAGAGGAGGGTTTTCAGTTATCGTCTAAAGGCTAATAGAGTAGGAGATAAGACAGTACAGTTACAATAGAATTCAATAGAGGAGGAATCAGGCCAGGGGACACTGTTTCCAATCTAAAAGAGAGGGTCAAGTCATAGAAAAAAAAAAGTAAGGTAATAACTGTGGGGGATGAGCTGATGGAGAAAATAATAGTACAGTTTTTAGGTCGGGGCAGAATAGGCTTCTCTGAAGGGAAGGGTTTTTAGGGATCGTCAAAAAGAAGACAGAGTAGGAGATAGTCGGACAGATTGGGGTAGGGAGTTCCATAGGTTAGGAGAGACTCAGGGAAAGTCCAGGAGGTGACCATGGGAGGAGGTGATCTAGAGAGCAGGATGTCTTGGGAGGAATGAAGAGAACGATTTGGTTGGTATTTTGAGGCTAGGTTAATGATGTACTTTAACAATCCCTGCATCTGATTGGATGCAGACACTGTTTGACTGAGAATTCTCTGCTTGTCTCCTTTAACCACTTAAGGACCGCCTCACGCCGATGTACGTCGGCAAGGCGGCACGGGCAGGCAAAATCACGTACATATACGTGATTTGCCTCCCGCGGGTGGGGGGTCCGATCGGACCCCCCCCGGTGCCCGAGGTGGTCCTGTTATGTCCCCCGGCGATCGGAGGTGAGGGGGAGGCCATCCGTTCGTGGCCCCCCCCTCGCGATCGCCGCCGGCCAATCAGATCACTTCCTTTGCTGCTGTATGCTAAACAGCAGCAAAGGAAATGATGTCATCTCTCCTCAGCTCGGTATTTTCCGTTGCAGCGCAGAGGAGAGAAGACTTCACTGTGAGTGCACAACACTACACACACAGTAGAACATGCCAGGCACACAAAACACCCCGATCCCCCCCCCGATCGCCCCCCGATCCCCCCCCAATCACCCCCCCCCTGTCACAAACTGACACCAGCAGTTTTTTTTTTTTTTCTGATTACAGCATTGGTGTCAGTTTATGACAGTTACAGTGTTGGGACAGTTAGGGTTAGCCCCCTTTAGGTCTAGGATACCCCCCTAACCCCCCCTAATAAAGTTTTAACCCCTTGATCACCCCCTGTCGCCAGTGTCACTAAGCGATCATTTTTCTGATCGCTGTATTAGTGTCGCTGGTGACGCTAGTTAGTGAGGTAAATATTTAGGTTCGCCGTCAGCGTTTTATAGCGACAGGGACCCCCATATACTACCTAATAAATGTTTTAACCCCTTGATTGCCCCCTAGTTAACCCTTTCACCACTGATCACCGTATAACCGTTACGGGTGACGCTGGTTAGTTCGTTTATTTTTTATAGTGTCAGGGAACCCGCCGTTTATTACCGAATAAAGGTTTAGCCCCCCGATCGCCCGGCGGTGATATGCGTCGCCCCAGGCAGCGTCAGATTAGCGCCAGTACCGCTAACACCCACGCACGCGGCATACGCCTCCCTTAGTGGTATAGTATCTGAACGGATCAATATCTGATCCGATCAGATCTATACTAGCGTCCCCAGCAGTTTAGGGTTCCCAAAAACGCAGTGTTAGCGGGATCAGCCCAGATACCTGCTAGCACCTGCGTTTTGTCCCTCCGCCCGGCCCACCCAAGTGCAGTATCGATCGATCACTGTCACTTACAAGGCACTAAACGCATAACTGCAGCGTTTGCAGAGTCAGGCCTGATCCCTGCGATCGCTAACAGTTTTTTTGGTAGCATTTTGGTGAACTAGCAAGCACCAGCCCCAGGCAGCGTCAGGTTAGCGCCAGTACCGCTAACACCCACGCACGTACCGTACACCTCCCTTAGAGGTATAGTATCTGAACGGATCAATATCTGGTCCGATCAGATCTATACTAGCGTCCCCAGCAGTTTAGGGTTCCCAAAAACGCAGTGTTAGCGGGATCAGCCCAGATACCTGCTAGCACCTGCATTTTGCCCCTCCGCCCGGCCCAGCCCAGCCCACCCAAGTGCAGTATCGATCGATCACTGTCACTTACAAGGCACTAAACGCATAACTGCAGCGTTCGCAGAGTCAGGCCTGATCCCTGCGATCGCTAACAGTTTTTTTGGTAGTATTTTGGTGAACTAGCAAGCACCAGCCCCAGGCAGCGTCAGGTTAGCACCAGTACCGCTAACACCCACACACGCGCCGTACACCTCCCTTAGTGGTATAGTATCTGAACGGATCAATATCTGATCCGATCAGATCTATACTAGCGTCCCCAGCAGTTTAGGGTTCCCAAAAACGCAGTGTTAGCGGGATCAGCCCAGATACCTGCTAGCACCTGCGTTTTGCCCCTCCGCCCGGCCCAGCCCAGCCCACCCAAGTGCAGTATCACTAAACACATAACTGCAGCGTTCGCAGAGTCAGGCCTGATCCCTGCGATCGCTAACAGTTTTTTTGGAAGCTTTTTATTGAACTGGCAAGCACCAGCGGCCTAGTACACCCCGGTCATAGTCAAACCAGCACTGCAGTAACACTTGGTGACGTGGCGAGTCCCATAAGTGCAGTTCAAGCTGGTGAGGTGGCAAGCACAAGTAGTGTCCCGCTGACACCAAAAAGACAAACACAGGCCCGTCGTGCCCATAGTGCCCTTCCTGCTGCATTCGCCAATCCTAATTGGGAACCCACCGCTTCTGCAGCGCCCGTACTTCCCCCATTCACATCCCCAACCAAATGCAGTCGGCTGCATGAGAGGCATTTTTATGTCCTCCCGAGTACCCCTACCCAACGAACCCCCCCAAAAAAGATGTCGTGTCTGCAGCAAGCGCGGATATAGGCGTGACACCCGCTATTATTGTCCCTCCTGTCCTGACAATCCTGGTCTTTGCATTGGTGAATGTTTTGAATGCTACCATTCACTAGTTGAGTATTAGCGTAGGGTACAGCATTGCACAGACTAGACACACTTTCACAGGGTCTCCCAAGATGCCATCGTATTTTGAGAGACCCGAACCTGGAACCGTTTACAGTTATAAAAGTTGGTTACAAAAAAAAGTGTAAACAAAAAAAAAAACACATACAAAAATATAAAATAAAAAAAAATAGTTGTCAATTTATTGTTCTCTCTCTCTCTATTCTCTCTCTATTGTTCTGCTCTTTTTTACTGTATTCTATTCTGCAATGTTTTATTGTTATTATGTTTTATCATGTTTGTTTTTCAGGTCTGCAATTTTTTATACTTTACCGTTTACTGTGCTTTATTGTTAACCATTTTTTTGTCTTCAGGTACGCCATTCACGACTTTGAGTGGTTATACCAGAATGATGCCTGCAGGTTTAAGTATCATCTTTGTATCATTCTTTTCAACCAGCGGTCGGCTTTCATGTAAAAGCAATCCTAGTGGCTAATTAGCCTCTAGACTGCCTTTACAAGCCGTGGGAGGGAATGCCCCCCCCCACCGTCTTCCGTGTTTTTCTCTGGCTCTCCTGTCTCAACAGGGAACCTGAGAATGCAGCCGGTGATTCAGCCAGCTGACCATAGAGCTGATCAGAGACCAGAGTGGCTCCAAACATCTCTATGGCCTAAGAAACCGGAAGCTACGAGCATTTTATGACTTAGATTTCGCCGGATGTAAATAGCGCCATTGGGAAATTGGGGAAGCATTTTATCACACCGATCTTGGTGTGGTCAGATGCTTTGAGGGCAGAGGAGAGATCTAGGGTCTAATAGACCCCAATTTTTTCAAAAAAGAGTACCTGTCACTACCTATTGCTATTATAGGGGATATTTACATTCCCCGAGATAACAATAAAAATGATTAAAAAAAAAAAAAAAATGAAAGGAACAGTTTAAAAATAAGATAAAAAAGCAAAAAAAAATAAAGAAAAAAAAAAAAAAAAAAAGCACCCCTGTCGCCCCCTGCTCTTGAGCTAAGGCGAACGCAAGCGGCGGTCTGTCGTCAAACGTAAACAGCAATTGCACCATGCATGTGAGGTATCACCGCGAAGGTCAGATCAAGGGCAGTAATTTTAGCAGTAGACCTCCTCTGTAAATCTAAAGTGGTAACCTGTAAAGGCTTTTAAAGGCTTTTAAAAATGTATTTATTTTGTTGCCACTGCACGTTTGTGCGCAATTGTAAAGCATGTCATGTTTGGTATCCATGTACTCGGCCTAAGATCATATTTTTTATTTCATCAAACATTTGGGCAATATAGTGTGTTTTAGTGCATTAAAATTTAAAAAAGTGTGTTTTTTCCCCAAAAAAATGCGTTTGAAAAATCGCTGCGCAAATACTGTGTGAAAAAAAAAAAAATGAAACACCCACCATTTTAATCTGTAGGGCATTTGCTTTAAAAAAATATATAATGTTTGGGGGTTCAAAGTAATCTTCTTGCAAAAAAAAAAAACTTTTTCATGCAATCAAAAAGTGTCAGAAAGGGCTTTGTCTTCAAGTGGTTAGAAGAGTGGGTGATGTGTGACATAAGCTTCTAAATGTTGTGCATAAAATGCCAGGACAGTTCAAAACCCCCCCAAATGACCCCATTTTGGAAAGTAGACACCCCAAGCTATTTGCTGAGAGGCATGTCGAGTCCATGGAATATTTTATATTGCGACACAAGTTGCGGGAAAGAGACAAATTTTTTTTTTTTTTTTGCACAAAGTTGTCACTAAATGATATATTGCTCAAACATGCCATGGGAATATGTGAAATTACACCCCAAAATACATTCTGCTGCTTCTCCTGAGTACGGGGATATCACATGTGTGAGACTTTTTGGGAGCCTAGCCGCGCACGGGACCCCGAAAAACAAGCACCGTCTTCAGGCTTTCTAAGGGAGTGAATTTTTTATTTCACTCTTCACTGCCTATCACAGTTTCGGAGGCCATGGAATGCCCAGGTGGCACAAACCCCCCCCAAATGACCCCATTTTGGAAAGTAGACACCCCAAGCTATTTGCTGAGTATAGTGAGTATTTTGCAGACCTCACTTTTTGTCACAAAGTTTTGAAAATTGAAAAAAGAAAAAAAAAAATGTTTTTTCTTGTCTTTCTTCATTTTCAAAAACAAATGAGAGCTGCAAAATACTCACCATGCCTCTCAGCAAATAGCTTGGGGTGTCTACTTTCCAAAATGGGGTCATTTGGGGGGGTTTTGTGCCACCTGGGCATTCCATGGCCTCCGAAACGGTGATAGGCAGTGAAGAGTAAAATCAAAAATTCACGCCCTTAAAAACGCTGAAGGCGGTGATTGGTTTTCGGGGCCCCGTACGCGGCTAGGCTCCCAAAAAGTCCCACACATGTGGTATCACCATACTCAGGAGAAGCAGCTAAATGTATTTTGGGGTGCAATTCCACATATGCCCATGGCCTGTGTGAGCAATATATCATTTAGTGACAACTTTGTGCAAAAAAAAAAAAAATGTGTCACTTTCCCGCAACTTGTGTCAAAATATAAAATATTCCATGGACTCAATATGCCTCTCAGCAAATAGCTTGGGGTGTCTACTTTCCAAAATGGGGTCATTTGGGGGGGTTTGTGCCACCTGGGCATTCCATGGCCTCCGAAACTGTGATAGGCAGTGAAGAGTGAAATCAAAAATTTACACCCTTAGAAATCCTGAAGGCGGTGATTGGTTTTCGGGGTCCCGTACGCGGCTAGGCTCCCAAAAAGTCCCACACATGTGGTATCCCTGTACTCAGGAGAAGCAGCTGAATGTATTTTGGGGTGCAATTTCACATAGGCCCATGGCCTGTGTGAGCAATATATCATTTAGTGACAACTTTTTGTAAATATTTTTTTTTTTTTTGTCATTATTCAATCACTTGGGACAAAAAAAATAAACATTCAATGGGTTCAACATGCCTCTCAACAATTTCCTTGGGGTGTCTACTTTCCAAAATGGGGTCATTTGGGGGGGTTTTGTACTGCCCTGCCATTTTAGCACCTCAAGAAATGACATAGGCAGTCATAAACTAAAAGCTGTGTAAATTCCAGAAAATGTACCCTAGTTTGTAGACGCTATAACTTTTGCACAAACCAATAAATATACGCTTATTGACATTTTTTTTACCAAAGACATGTGGCCGAATACATTTTGGCCTAAATGTATGACTAAAATTGAGTTTATTGGATTTTTTTTATAACAAAAAATAGAAAATATCATTTTTTTTCAAAATTTTAGGTCTTTTTCCGTTTATAGCGCAAAAAATAAAAACCGCAGAGGTGATCAAATACCATCAAAAGAAAGCTCTATTTGTGGGAAGAAAAGGACGCAAATTTCGTTTGGGTACAGCATTGCATGACCGCGCAATTAGCAGTTAAAGCGACGCAGTGCCAAATTGGAAAAAGACCTCTGGTCCTTAGGCAGCATAATGGTCCGGGGCTCAAGTGGTTAACAAAAAGCCAGTTGAAAAATCAACTAGTTTGAGCTCTGTGGTGCTAACAGGGCCACTAAGGAAAACATATGTGCGACTCAGCTGGAATCAGCTGAAGTTAGACACATGTATGGCCAGCTTTAGTTTACCAGAAATGTTGCTGAATCCTCAGCTGAACAAGGGATTTGTTCATACATGCATGCTCTCAGCACACAAGCTCAGGCTGCCATGGATGCATATGTGCGATAGGTGGGGATTAAAGCTTGTATTCCTTGCTGCAGCATATATGCATTACGTGGCTGGCAAAAGGTTAAGCATATAAACAAAGTGGAATCTTTTATCCACAAATTTCAAATACAGTCTTCCTTTCTGCAATGTGCTGTCTGAGTAGACTAAACAAATGATGTAAACAGCACACAATAAATCTCAGTTTTTAGCTAACCCTCCATATCCATCTCTAACTATTCCTCCTGGCCAATGATATATAGAAAAAGCAGTGACACATGACTGTGTCCGGGCAGATGTGCCTTTCATGTGCAGACGGTAATTGACAGCCTGGCTTCAACTTCTGTGTGGTATGCAAGAGGCAAAAAAAGCAGCACCCAAATGGAGGAATAACTGGGTCCCAGGGGACAAATATAAACAGAGCTTTTGTTCATTAATTATGCACCCATAGGTTGTTTATTAAGCCGAATAGTTCCTATTAAGCAACAGTTTCAATAAATATTGGCAAAAGAATATGTGGTTTTAACTATCCTCAGATGAAAAAATAAACCTGAGAAAAGACAATTTATCTGGAGGAAAGTGACTTAAAATGACATGTATGTTGTGTCTTAAAATATGTACATCCTTGTAATAGGACAACAAAAATTGGGATGTGTCTATTTTCAAAAGGGATTGTAAGTGGTGTATTATTTGTATTTGGTAGTTTGTCTGTTATTTGAATCTGTGTTATTTATTCTATGTTGTATTTTAATTGTATGGATGTTTTTTTTGTAGTGTAGCTTTTATTTTGTTTATTTGGCTGTTATTGGTAATTTTGTTGTGTTTTTGCATCGTGTTCAGTTTATCGTTGTGATCTTGTGTTGTCTTTAAGTGTATCTGTGTCGTAATAATTTCCCAATTTCCCTTTGGGATTAATAAATTATTCTGTACTGTATAATTCACAGTTGACCATCATGAATTGGACTCAATGCCTTAAAGCAGTATTACCCAAAAGCAAACATTTATTATATTGCAGCTTACCAACTCTTAGATGTGGTGGTTGCATTCATTTTTTATAGGTTTTCTTTCCTTTATTTTCACCTTGTGATCTTGCCAGTAAGGCTGTTTTTTCAACAGATCAAGCTGTCATGCAGATGTAGTAGTTGGAGGGTTGAGACAATCCATTTACCACTGATATGGGTGCTTTTATTGATCAGATTTTGTTTATTTACAGTATGTAAAACCTTTATCCCAAAAGAAAAAAAAAAAAACAGTTCCGGTAACTGCTGGAGTTTGGCTTCAGTTTGTTAGTGTATCTAAATCTGCTAGTACATCTAACATTGCCCTCCCCCCAGATTTACAAGGCTGCTGTCCAAAGGTGCACCTTCATCCAGAGGGAAGGCACTCTAATACAGGAGGGGTGTTACTGGCCAAAACCAGGTGTAAACAGAGGAAAACAAGAGAAGAAAAGAAAAAAACAATACTGCTGAACCAAATCAACGCTGAAAAATGAGTTTTACCACCTTAGTACTGCTTACCTAAATATGATATTGTTGCTGTAGCCAAACAGATCAAATATGCAAAAAAGGGGGGAGGAGTTCATGCAACATACTTCACAAGGTTCTCCTCAAAAGGGAGGATCCCCCCAGAAGGATGATCTTATGGAAACATTCACAAACAGAAAATCATACATATAGGACATTTACACAGAAAACAATCAACAAACCAAAACACAGAAAGTCCGGACACCAGCCAACCATTCACAATGAAACTGATATGCAAAAGTGTCGCATCAGTGTCGCTGCGGCATGTGGAGGAAAAACCATGGGAAGGGAATCCCTAATTCCACCAAGGAAAAGGTATGTATTACAGTTTCATAGTGAATGGCCCCCGGGGAAATACTGATTATGGTAATACCACTGAATCAAAAAGGAGAGAAACTCTATTGGTCAGTGTAAGAAAATGCAAAGAAAATGACACTGGCTGACTGACGATTTGTCATTAATGCAGAGTTTAGTCAGATAATATATCCTTAAATAGTGGATCAAGACAATCTTAGATAGTAGCCTTCACATTTTTTCCATAGACATAGTGTGGTTCCAGCTGATTTGAAATTAATCATTGATGTGGTACCATTCCAACAAGGGATAGTCAAAGTGGTTTTGGTAATAAAGGGTATCCCAGCTGATTAACAAATGTCTTACACAGGATTAATGCGGCAATGTTCCATCTCCAGCAATATAAGCAATAACTGAGCAACTATGAACTGATTATGGTTTCAAAATGCTGGTTGATAAGTTTTACCCAGTGCTATTATACATAGTTCTAGTAGCTTTCTAATTGGGTAATCAGGCAGCTTTTTAATCTTATAATCTTTTCCAGCGATCACTGACCTATGATTCAGGGGAAAGAGGAGGATGTGCTTCAATATATTATCACACCGTTCAGAGTCATTTTTATTGTGTCCCGTTCGGTCCTTGCATAGGCTGAGGTCCTACCGTGTCGGTGCCTCCGTAATGCCTCTCGTGCGGTGGGACACACCTGTCCTTCAAAATCAGGCCGCTGGGTCCCCACAACTTGCGGTGTCACTCGTGCGATGTGCATTCATGCACACGGTACTCTTCGGGTGGATGTAGAGAAGGCGTCTCCTACCCCGCGGTATAGTTTGGATGGGGCATATCATCAGCCGGCGTCACGTGACTGCTGTGACGTCAACGCGTTTTGCTAGATGATTAGCGTAGCTTCGTTTGGACTAGGTGGGGCTGTGGACTGGCGGTTTCTTTTATTGGTGAAAACGTTCCAATGGCACCGCCCTAACATTTCATAAAAGGGATACACACAGTTCGTATTCCGATTTCTTGAATGAAATAATCCATACTAGGTCTGAACAAAGTTATTGTTGCTAATGCTAATGGCTGTCATTTATTACTTGTTACGCATGTTTTCACACTGTTCTACCCCAAGACCTCGATCAAGAAATCCCATGTGGTTCAAAGCAAATATAACGCTAAGAATTACCTATGTACAATAACTCTCACATTTCAATCAATGCACTAATCACCACGCTTTTTAGGGCCGGATCGGTCCAAGCATAGTAGGTTGTGCATAGATGTGAAATAAGCGTAAAAATAAGGGAAGAGATCAGGGGAGACAACAAACACACCACAGATGACAACACAACCTAGAATATAGGGGGGAGGGGGGAGAGATATTGATAAGTCCTATAAACAGCAATAGCAGTGAATTGGTGAATTGGTGAATTAATGAAAGGCAATACTGACTTAGGAGGAAAAAGTTGAGGACGAGATTATCTACACACACATAGAAAAGTTACTGGGAAACAAAGAGAGTAAGACCAGGGAGTTCAGGTTTTGAGGAAGACCTGGAAATTTAGCTCCGTGTTGAGTCCAGAGGGGGCAAGGGACCCCAAACGGTAAATCCACCTCTTCTCCTTGTGAAGGAGAATGCGGTTGAAGTCCCCTCTCCTTGACGGTAGTTTGAGCAGATAGCCAATTGGAGCTGGGCTCTATTGTGAACTCTGAATGGATCAGAATATCACCCAGGTTTCTCGCCCTCTTGGCCACTATATTGGGTGAGATTGGTCCCACAATATCCGCCAGGCCAGGGCCATTTAGCAGGATGCCCCAATGTTTTTCCAGAATTCCACGCACGGACTCCCACTGGACTCCATAAGGGGTAATTACTCTTATGCCCTGTACACATGGTCGGAATTTCCGATGGAAAATGTGCGATTGGAGCTTGTTGTCAGAAATTCCGACCGTGTGTGTGGGCTCCATCGGACTTTTTTCATTGGAATTTCTGACACACAAAGTTTGAGAGCAGGCTATAAAATTTTCCGACAACATAATCCGTTCACGTAAATTTCGACCATATGTGGCCAATTCTGACGCACAAAGTGCCACGCATGCTCAGAATAAATTCCGAGACGGAACTGCTCGGTCTGGTAAAATTAGCATTCATAATGGATATAGCACTTTCGTCACGCTGCAATGTTTTAAATTGTTTAATGCAGCACACTCTCTTCTTCTTTATAATGCTAGAAGAATGAAGTTGTTTTGCTGCTCATATTCACACATACTTCTTTCTTTATTATTTCTCGTGAATTAATGAATATAATATTTGTATTCGTCAGCTCTAACAACATTTTTTTGGGTTTTATGTTTTTATATTTTTGATAATTTGTTGTTTGTTTTTTTAATCAAGATCTCCTGTTTTTGTGGGTTTTCTTTGGTGATCTCCATAATTATTTTTGTGGGTTTTGTGTGTCAAGTTACCACAACACCATTATTATATTGTATTTTAGCATCTCAAGGAGGTTGGTGTTGGTGTCCCTTGTTAATTTGACATTGTATTTTTGAAATGTACCTGCCTCCTCACAAACAAACTGCCTTTTTTGAAGTTAAACACATAGGCAAGTATTTGTGAAAAATAAATATCCATTTATCCTGGGTCATAAAAAAATAAGAAGGAAGGCAACGCTGGAGAAACTGATGAGATTTGCAAAGCCTTTGTACCCCAGGGCAGACATCAATTATTTTACAGTCAAAATTGGTGGCCTGAGGAGTCATAATAGCGAGGGGAGGGACCTGAGTATCGGGCAGGCTACAGGGCTCGGCCACCTCCTGGCTGCCACTTACCCCCTCCACCTCCTGACTGAGACTTTCCTGTGTATGAAAAAGGGACATCGTTTTAGTTTTTGGTTCATCAATCACACACAATTTTCAGCTCATGACTGTTGCAAATTGAAAGTTAATAAATAGAAAAGACTATCATTCAGACCCCAGCATTTTTCATTCTTGTCACAATCATTTGTGGCTACTACTGTCTATTGATATGTAAAACACTTTGTGAAATCAGAAATTAGTTATCAAAACTAATATAGATTTAACATCATTAATTTGACAACCAGAAATATTTAGAAGAATGCTATATTGGGCTCCTCCACATGTTGCTGCCTGGAAGGCCCAGGTTGGGCGTCTGAAGCCTCAGCTAGGGGGGAAGGAAGTGTGGAAGGAAGACTGGAGAGTGCTGGCCTGGGTTCTCTCTGGTCTGCCAGAAAATGCAGTCTGTCATAGTACCATAGCCTGGGGACATAAATGTTATCTTCTGCAGCTCCTGACCTTCTTGCGCTCCCTTAGATAAGTGCTCCTCATGCCACCAATTAGGGCCTTCAAATAGGGGACGTCTGCCGTGGGGATCACCGGCTTCACAAATTGCACCAATTGATCCAACGCTGCCTTCCTCTTTGTTGTATTGTTATAATGTGGGTGATTTACCTGCCACAGACAGGGCAGCTCCCTGAACATATCAATGAATATTGGCATAAAGTCATGATCATTGACTAGATCCATTTTCTCTTCAAGACACAACACAAGACAAACTCTAATGTTAAGCTAAACGCTCCTAATCTTGTCCCAATATAGGCCTCAATCTATAAGCAGTATAGGCCAAAGTTAAAATGTTACCTTCATTATCACGATCGGCGCTTTCGATACTCCTTCCTCCGCTCACAGATCGTACGTACAACGCACGCATGTTCCGCTTTATATACACTACGCATGCGTGAAACTCCACCCACCCCTGACGTTCTTTCTAGTCTATTCCCCGCCCCTTCTCTTTTGGTGCAGTGGGGAAGAGCACATGGTGGAGACACAACAGGTGCATGATAATTCCAGCAATGAGGAGGAGGAGGAAAGCCCGGAGCCAAAAACATCAAGACCCCGCAGGAGAAGATTTAAGGCCTCAAATATGGCCTTTGTTGAGATGGTGGAGATGGTGGACATATTAAAAAGGGCCGACTATGACAGGAAGCATGGACCTTACCCCAACCCAAATGTCAGAAAGGCCAAGATCATGGCGAAAGTTGTGAAGAGTCTGCACAGGAATTTTGGGGTACGATAATCTAAGGATCAACTGAGGAAGCGGTGGTCGGACCTCAAATTAAGGGAGCACGATCAGTATAGAAGGATCAGGAGAGTGCTGCAAAAATGTAAGTAGTTGTCCTGTGTTCCAATTCTTTATTTTTATTATGTCCCTGCTGCTCCATGTGCTTTTCTTTACTGTACAGTTTAAAATGGCAACTTTCATGTTCATGGACACATTATTCGTTCATAGGAAACATTGTTCGTTCGGCCACTAAAGCACCTGGCCTACTTCTCTTAAAATAAGTTGGCTGTCTATATGGGTTTGTAACTAGAATGAAATGCAAATTAGATTCTGTGTAAGGAGAGGACACTCAGCAGCTGT
This sequence comes from Aquarana catesbeiana, assembly GCF_042186555.1. Lineage (NCBI taxonomy): Eukaryota > Metazoa > Chordata > Amphibia > Anura > Ranidae > Aquarana > Aquarana catesbeiana. Next base: position 510,788,888 of record NC_133325.1, on the reverse strand, counting down.
TTACACATCTGGATGCAGGAGCACTAGTGTGGGACACCAGAACAAACTTTTTATTAGGGGGTCCCACACAGGTGCTCCAGTGTATACTATAGTGGTGGCTCCATCTGTGAAGCTTGTACAAAACAGGTGAGTATTCAAGCTTGACAAAGGACAAAAATATTTCTTCATCTTGGAACTCTGCCAAAAGAGACAATTGTACCCCACTTCCAAGCAATGTTTCATATTCCTGTTTCTGGCCTCAAATATCTGTGCTAAGTACACCTATTTTGTTCACATAGGAGAGAAAAGACTCAGAGGACACTACTCATCAGAGGAGACCAGGGACTCCTCACCTCAGGAAGAAGGGGAAATCCCCCACACCCAACCAGAGGAGGAGAGGGAGACATTATAGAAATTGTCACCACAACAGGTGAGTGTCTGTGACCACAGCTTCAGGTAAGAGATGGATGCCTGCATATTTATAATACATGGTGTGTTTTTTTGTTTTTTGTTTTAGGTGATCGTGATGTTATGGAAGAGTAATGTCATTTCCCCAGTGAAAGTGCCCAGATTAGGGATGAGCCGAACACCCCCCTGTTCGGTTCGCACCAGAACATGCGAACAGGAAAAAAGTTCGCTCGAACACGCGAACACCGTTAAAGTCTATGGGACACGAACATGAATAATCAAAAGTGCTAATTTTAAAGGCTAATATGCAAGTTATTGTCATAAAAAGTGTTTGGGGACCTGGGTCCTGCCCCAGGGGACATGGATCAATGCAAAAAAAAGTTTTAAAAACGGCCGTTTTTTCAGGAGCAGTGATTTTAATAATGCTTAAAGTCAAACAATAAAAGTGTAATATCCCTTTAAATTTCGTACCTGGGGGGTGTCTATAGTATGCCTGTAAAGGGGCGCATGTTTCCTGTGTTTAGAACAGTCTGACAGCAAAATGACATTTTGAAGGAAAAAACTCATTTAAAACTACCCGCGGCTATTGCATTGCCGACAATACACATAGAAGTTCATTGATAAAAACGGCATGGGAATTCCCCAAAGGGGAACCCCGAACCAAAATAAAAAAAAAAAAAATGACGTGGGAGTCCCCCTAAATTCCATACCAGGTCCTTCAGGTCTGGTATGGAAATTAAGGGGAACCCCGGCCAAAATTTAAAAAAAAAAAATGACGTGGAGTTCCCCCTAAATTCCATACCAGACCTTTGAGGTCTGGTATGGATTTTAAGGGGAACCCCGCGCCAAAAAAAAAAAAAAAAAACGGCGTGGGGTCCCCCCAAAAATCCATACCAGACCCTTATCCGAGCACGCAACCTGGCAGGCCGCAGGAAAAGAGGGGGGGACGAGAGTGCGCCCCCCCCTCCTGAACCGTACCAGGCCACATGCCCTCAACATTGGGAGGGTGCTTTGGGGTAGCCCCCCAAAACACCTTGTCCCCATGTTGATGAGGACAAGGGCCTCATCCCCACAACCCTGGCCGGTGGTTGTGGGGGTCTGCGGGCGGGGGGCTTATCGGAATCTGGAAGCCCCCTTTAACAAGGGGACCCCCAGATCCCGCCCCCCCCTGTGCGAAATGGTAAGGGGGTACAAAAGTACCCCTACCATTTCACTAAAAAACTGTCAAAAATGTTAAAAATGACAAGAGACAGTTTTTGACAATTCCTTTATTTAAATACTTTTTCTTTCTTCTATCTTCCTTCATCTTCTGGTTCTTCTGGTTCTTCTGGCTCTTCGGGTTCTTCCTCCGGCGTTCTTGTCCAGCATCTCCTCCGCGGCGTCTTCTATCTTCTTCTCCTCGGGCCGCTCCGCACCCATGGCATGGGGGGGAGGCTCCCGCTCTTCTCTTCATCTTCTTCATCTTCTTCATCTTCTTCTCTTCTTCTTCTTTTCTTCTCTTCTTCTCTTCTTCTCTTCTTCATTTTCTTCTCCGGGCCGCTCCGCAATCCATGCTGGCATGGAGGGAGGCTCCCGCTGTGTGACGGCGCTCCTCGTCTGACAGTTCTTAAATAACGGGGGGGGGGGCGGGGCCACCCGGTGACCCCGCCCCCCTCTGACGCACGGGACATGACGGGACTTCCCTGTGACGTCACGGGGAATGCTACAGGGAAGTCCCGTCAGGGTTGTGGGGATGAGGCCCTTGTCCTCATCAACATGGGGACAAGGTGTTTTGGGGGGCTACCCCAAAGCACCCTCCCAATGTTGAGGGCATGTGGCCTGGTACGGTTCAGGAGGGGGGGGGGCGCACTCTCGTCCCCCCCTCTTTTCCTGCGGCCTGCCAGGTTGCGTGCTTGGATAAGGGTCTGGTATGGATTTTTGGGGGGACCCCACGCCGTTTTTTTTCTTTTTTTGGCGCGGGGTTCCCCTTAAAATCCATACCAGACCTGAAGGGCCTGGTATGGAATTTAGGGGGACTCCCACGTCATTTTTTTTTTTAAATTTTGGTTCGGGGTTCCCCTTTGGGGAATTCCCATGCCGTTTTTATCAATGAACTTCTATGTGTATTGTCGGCAATGCAATAGCCGCGGGTAGTTTTAAATGAGTTTTTTCCTTCAAAATGTCATTTTGCTGTCAGACTGCTCTAAACACAGGAAACATGCGCCCCTTTACAGGCATACTATAGACACCCCCCAGGTACGAAATTTAAAGGGATATTACACTTTTATTGTTTGACTTTAAGCATTATTAAAATCACTGCTCCTGAAAAAATGGCCGTTTTTAAAATTTTTTTTTGCATTGATCCATGTCCCCTGGGGCAGGACCTGGGTCCCCAAACACTTTTTATGACAATAACTTGCATATTAGCCTTTAAAATTAGCACTTTTGATTTCTCCCATAGACTTTTAAAGGGTGTTCCGCGGCATTCGAATTTGCCGCGAACACCCCAAATTGTTCGTTGTTCGGTGAACTTGCGAACAGCCAATGTTCGAGTCGAACATGAGTTCGACTCGAACTCGAAGCTCATCCCTAGCCCAGATCCTCATCGGGGAGATAATGGAGTGTAATAGGGATTTAGAAACCCTAAAGAAAAACATTGATGATGTTCAAAACAAAATGAAGAACATCATTGATGTTTTAGGGAGAATATAAAACACCCAGAAATCCCTAACTTATTGCAGGATTATTTTTTTTATGACTAATTTTTGACATATTAGAAAAGCCAAATTTTGAAGATGCACACGGTGTGTCAACATGTGCTATCTGCCATCACGGGAGATCAATGTACACGTTTTGTGGGTGCAACCCCTTCCTAGATTATAAAGTAGCTGAGAGGAAGGGGTTGCACCCGCAAAACACGTTTCTTGATCCCCCATGATGGCAGCTAGCACATGTTGACATTAGGCAATTTGTGTGCATCTTCAAAATTTGGCTTTTCCAGGGGTGACATTACCCCATCTGCTGAACGCAATATCAAACACAGTTTATAAATACTCATTTCTGATATTGCCTTCACTTTCTATAAGTTGAACTTTGTAAGTTCCAGAGTTGTGTATTGTTTATGGTTTAAAACATGCCTGTTTTACCTAGGCTATTTTGTACAAATGTGAACTCAAAAAAATTTTAGACAACAAACATGTTGCTTTGTTAAAAATATCTTTTATAAACGCACATGTGATTGTGCTTTAAGTAAAAATTTGGATAATGACCAATGTGGGGCTTCTTCTTTCAATGCTCAAAAGCAGTTTTTGGAGTAAAGTTGGTTTTTTCCCTGCCAATGGTTGCTATTTACTAAAGGCAAATCCACTTTGCACTACAAGTGCAGTTTCAAGAGCACTTTTAGTACAAAGTGTATTTTCCTTTAGTGAATAACACCCACAGTGCTTTATAATTTTACACAATCACGCCATTTTCAGGACTCCCCAAATTTCGGTCATGGTGCTGAAAATGATGAAGATTTTTGTCAGTAATGAATTACATACATTAACAACAAAAACAAGGTGTGTGTAGCAGGCCCACAACATACTTTTATAATATTAGCCAAATATAAGATTGTCACCTCATGTCTGAAATAAATTTTGTTTGCACTGTTGAATCAAAAGGCCAACTAAATAATACCATTAAAAGTAAACCGAGGAGACAGCTAAAAGAAAGGTAAGCAGGAAATAAAATAAAATATTTTTTAAGTTTGAAATCTTTTATTAAAAAATGTCTCAGACATTGTGTGGCATATTGATGGCCCCCCTACCTGCAAAGGACACTCTGGGGGGGGGCAAGCCAGGACGGCCAGTTTCAAGCACCGTCAGCGTTTGTTCATTAGGAATTCCGGTCTCAGGCCCAACTGAGGCAGCATAGTTTAGAGAATTTCTCCTTAAAAAATTGTGGAGAATACAGCAAGCCAGGATGATGTGATTGAGTTTATATTCCGCCATGTGTATGGGTGTAAGAAATAAGCGGAACCGGCTGGCCATTATTCCAAACGTGTTCTCCACCACTCTTCTGGCTTTGGCCAGCCGGTAATTAAAAACCCTTTGGTCCGGGGTGAGGTGTAGTGATATATCCTTCAAAGAACGGGTCACGGCCCCAATGTAGTGATATAGTAATATGTATAGTAGTAGTATCGTGGGTATGATAATTAATTAGTAAGTACTCTTCCGCAGCAACCCAATTCTTCCAGAGAGATGCACTTTATTGACTTCCAACACAGAACAAAGTCCAAAGTCCACAGATGACAAAAATATCCAGCAGAGTATATCATTCAGAGTCCCATGTTCCTAGGTCTGTGTCTTCATACACAGACAAGCCGATATGACTATAGACTGAATGCCGTGTTATATTCACTAGACACTGAATGGCTGAGCAATTTGATTGGCCGTCTCCATTCAGGCCTTTGATATACTCTAGTCTTTCAGACAGACAACAACTCCCAGCCGTGAACAGCTGCAGTCATAAACCGCCCCAATTTGCACTCCCACATATCAACATCAACAAGTCCCCTTAGATATGTGTAATTAGATTAGATTAACAGATACCACCTGAACACCCTTTGAACTGTTCAAATAGACTTGCATAAGATTAACACATCAAAGGGTCTTCAGCTGTCCCCTTGCTATGTTAAAATTCAGTTGGCTTGGACAAATCAACCATTGTCAATTGAATTCTGGCCTGGTCAATATTGACTGTATGTGTACATACATATAATAATATAATGTCCCACATAAATCGGTGAACATATTACAACATATACTCCCACTTGGGTCGATTCTAACTACTAGAACTGACCCATAAATCAAACAACAAAAAAATATCATTTTGATTTAAGGTACTGGATGCTTTACAATGGCTCATATAAAATATGAAGTTGAAACTGGTTATATCTCTCTTCACCAGCCTCTAAAATATCCCCATGAAACAGTTATTAGATAATATAACTTTTAGACTATGACTGGAAAAGGATTTGGTAAACGTCAGTGGCCCATATAGCTGTTAGGCCTTATTATATCACATCAAGATCTTGAATATTGCACAAAGACGAGCTGATGTCACAGTCCATTCTTCGGTCTGACTTCATCACATCTCTCACCATCTCACTGAAAGTAAACTTGGTCTGCTCTGGGAGCTCCAATCCACATAAGTCCAGGATTCTCTCATCTTCAGGCTCAAGCTTTTCATTTTTAAAGATGCTTTTACACAAACGTTCTACTTACATCTTTATAGTAAGAAGAACCATCAATGTACCAGCATTCACTTTCAAGGTCAAAAGGTTTGGATATGGCAGTAAAAACTGTGCTGCAAACTATTCCCTTGCACTTGACATTCATGAGTCCATCTTGCAAGCATTTTACAATTCACATATGCTTATTTCCTATTTGAGCAATGATGATTGGTTGTGTACCTGTCAAGTACCAGAATTTGTCGATTGCAAGCCACAATTTGCTTTCGTAATTTGCTGTAGGTGACTAGAGTGATGAATTTCACTCACCCCTATTATAAATTTAGGAAAACCACCCAACATACTATAATTTATGCTATGCCAAGCCATTGTGCAGCATCTCACTCTAGATGTCAAATATATTGATCAATATGCATTATGTAATATACAGATGTTATGAAAATTATTTTAGGTTTAAATGCTTCTCTTTGGTTTTAAGATAAAGTTCAAGAAATAAAACATAAAGAAAATAAAAAATGAAAAGCAAAATATATCAGGAAAAGGGAGAAAAATAAAAAATTAGGGCGTTGAAGAAAAAAGAAAAAAAAAGGTCCATTGCTTGATGAATCGTGAGAGAGTCCATGAATTCTTTATAATTTCTTGTTGTCTATTCAGCATTTCTCCCATAATTCTCCCCCACTAGCCAGCAATTTCAGACTGTGCTTCTGCTATTCATATGCAAGCAAATATCTCCGGCCATATCTGAAAGACAAAAGAACTCTCCAACAAAACTAATTAGCAAGGTCCTTAAACGTTGTTTGAAGTTGAAACAAAACACTATTTACACGTTTACAGTTTGAAGCTAATTTACCTCCACTGCTAGAGAAGTGTCGTTTGCATTCAAAAACAGATCTGGAGAATGTACAGCTTCTGCCATTATGACACTCTGTACCCCCTTCAACTGCTGTAATAATTTATCACGTTCCCCTCTCATCTTGTCATACTCAATCTTCAGGTGGTCATATTTCTGTTTTAACTGAGAAAACGGTATCCAGTTCTTGGACCTTTTCTTATTATTATTTTGGTCAGCTCTGTTTTTCATATTAATATCACCTATATTTGACCCGGTGTCTCCTCTCTGGGTGTTATCATAGGATATTATCTTCTGATCTTTAGGTTCAGTATTTGTCCTAAACAATGTGGCTAAATCAATTTTGACAGCCTGCTCATTTGACTTTCTCCATAAATGGTCTGCTCTCAACAATATGTCTTTTAAATCATGAGGATTTGGGGTAACTAGTAAAATATTTTATTTGATATCTTCATGCAATGCATCTAGAAACATACTCATATGTATCAAGCCACCACGCTCAAATGCAAGATTATTACCAACCAATAATTCCATAATAGTTGCTATGCTGTGTGACAATTCATAGGGAGATTCATTTTGCATTTGTTGGATCTTCCCATGAATAGTAACATCAGAACGTACACCATACAAAACACATAATAATTCCAGTAATATGTCCCTTGTCCTCAGGGGCTGAATACCGATCTGTTTAATTCTCATCCAAAGACCACTTCCTAAAGAATGTTGCAAAACTCTTTCTAAGTCAGATGGGTTGAGATTGTACATATCTCTGACCTGCTGCATGTCACAAAACCATTTTAAAAATCTGTTTAAATCATGGTATGGAATCATTCCTATTTCTTTAAGAATTGCGTCTAATTCTTTTGGTTTCAAAGGCTTCATTACAAGCTGAACTTCACCTGTATTATTATTATTGTTATAAACTGTGGTAGTCACAGTGGGGGCAGCTGGTAATGAATTATCAGATTTAATATGAAGTTCGTTTCATTTGATAGAAAGTTTGTGTCTGTATTTTGCTGCAGATTGCGGAATCCAAGATTTGATGCATATCTGCATTTCTGAGATCTCTTCTCTAATTCCATAATTCTTAATTTTAATCTCTCATTTTCCTCTGATAATTCATCACAACGTTTAGATTTCTCAAGCAAAGCTCCCCCAATGGTAACTGCATGCAATTTTAAATTTACTGTCTCGGTGTCTGATTGGTTTTGTAACCTCTCACAAACATTGTTGCTATTATCAACTGCCTTCTGTAACTGCGCAATTTCCTCAACCTTACCCTTCAAAGAACTTTCCATTGTTAAACAGCAAGATAATAAGCCCTGTATAATACAACCTTTTCTTTTACTTTCTGAAATTTTGCTATCAAAAACATTTTTCTCTAAAAATTCCTTCATCATCATCCACGTCTGCTTACATTTTTCTGGAATTTCATAAGGACCGCCATGCCGCTTAATACATTTTAATACCCGTCTGTTCACTTTATCAGAACTGACACTAGCTTCACATTGAGTAAGCATTTTGACTATATTACTATAATTAAAAAAATATATATATATATATATTTTACTCACCGCATTAGTTACTCCTTCAGCTTCCAGTTCAGGTCTTCTGGTACACGACACTGTCCTTTTTTGTTGTTTCCAGTCTCCAGAGAATAATTCTGGGGTTCCCAACTTGTTTAATTTTGTAGATCAGACTCTCTTATGTCACAACCAGACATTAGAGTCACAGCACAGCTCTTGGTTCTTCATCAGACTTCTGTCCACCTCACAGGATTGTTGTCACCACCAACTTCTGTTACTAAGTCCGAAAATGCTCTTCTGGTCACTTGAACGGCACCAATGTAGTGATATAGTAATATGTATAGTAGTAGTATCGTGGGTATGATAATTAATTAGTAAGTACTCTTCCGCAGCAACCCAATTCTTCCAGAGAGATGCACTTTATTGACTTCCAACACAGAACAAAGTCCAAAGTCCACAGATGACAAAAATATCCAGCAGAGTATATCATTCAGAGTCCCATGTTCCTAGGTCTGTGTCTTCATACACAGACAAGCCGATATGACTATAGACTGAATGCCATGTTATATTCACTAGACACTGAATGGCTGAGCAATTTGATTGGCCGTCTCCATTCAGGCCTTTGATATACTCTAGTCTTTCAGACAGACAACAACTCCCAGCCGTGAACAGCTGCAGTCATAAACCGCCCCAATTTGCACTCCCACATATCAACATCAACAAGTCCCCTTAGATATGTGTAATTAGATTAGATTAACAGATACCACTTGAACACCCTTTGAACTGTTCAAATAGACTTGCATAAGATTAACACATCAAAGGGTCTTCAGCTGTCCCCTTGCTATGTTAAAATTCAGTTGGCTCGGACAAATCAACCATTGTCAATTAAATTCTGGCCTGGTCAATATTGACTGTATGTGTACATACATATAATAATATAATGTCCCACATAAATCGGTGAACATATTACAACATATACAACATGAGGGTCCTCATAGGGAATGGCCGCAAAAGATGGTCCCCCAGCGCAAATGCTTCATCTGCAACGAAGAAGAATGGGAGTCCTTCCGCATTGTCTTCTGGAGGTGGCAAGCCCAAGCTGCCTTTCTGGAGACACCTGTAGAACTCGGTCTGGGCAATGACTCCACCATCCAACATCCGGCCATTCTTTCCCACGTCCACATACAGGTACTCGTAAGTAGCCAACACCACTGCCAACATCACAATACTATTGAACCCCTTGAAGTTGTAATAGTATGACACTGAGTTTGGGGGTGGGACTACGTGGACGTGTTTCCTATCAATTGCCCCTACGCAGTTGGGAAAGTCCCACCGCTGGACAAAGTGGGAGGCCACAGTCTGCCATTCCTGTGGGTTGGAAGGAAACTGTGGAGTTAAACAAGAAAAAAAAAATTAGTAATTTTGCACAAAAACATTGAAAGCAGATTAGACACAAACATTATTGGCCAACATCAGTATAACATTTATTTTAGGGAGTATTTAAAAACAAAAGTATAAGGTCCACCTATCAGATTCCTCACCCCCTCTGATGGCCCATTGAAAAAAATTTAGGGGGGAAATGTTTTGGGCAGGTAACCCTCTTCACTTCATTGAGAGCTGAATGCATAAATAATGTGTGTTACTTTGGCCAGCCCCTCCTTACTTTACACTATTGGCAGCCCACTGGACAGGTAAGAAGTGTCATAATACAAAGAAATAAATACACACTGTACAAATTTTAGCACATTTTTACATTCTGCAATTACCTATCAAGATAATAATAGGATACAAAAACTTTAAACATTATCATTTGAAAGTATTCAGGCAGGCCCTTGCACTACATGCTTTGGGGAATTCATCCATAAATCTGACCACAAAAGAGGTAGGTATAGTGTGTATGGGTTCGGCAAAGTCAGCAGCTACAGGATTGGTATCAGCTGACTTAGCAGTTGGGGGGAGGGAGGATTCCAAATGATTTTAGGACCCCCAAAAAAAGTGTCTGGCACTCTGCCTGAATTTAAGCACAAATAACATTTATACACATTTTAGGGGGTGTTTAGGGTAAAGCACTACTATGGAGCTGACAAAATACAATGTTAAGTGACTAGATAAGGTGGATATGGGCCCAGGAGAGCATGCTGGAGAGGTAAGTGAAGGCAAATATGCATGAAGGACAAATAAAAAAAAAATTAAAATTCTAGCATGCATGAGGACAAAGGGGACATTCATAGCATATTACAATCATTGTAATTAGGGAATAAGGAAAGAAATACAATACATTAGTAAACATTAAATACAATAAAATGTGATGTTAAAGGATAAAAATCTTACCTTAATACAGTCCTTCTGCAGGACCTGGATGATGGCAGAACAGGACTCTGGGATAATGATCCCCAGAGCCAGGGGGAGATGCCTGTCGAGAACTTGAGATCCTGTAGGCTTTTCCCCGTCGCCAAGTACCGCAACGTGGCGACTAGCCTCTGCTCCGGAGTGATGGCTTGCCTCATGCAAGTATCCTGCCTGCTGATATAAGGGGTCACAAAGCCAACAAACGGTGAAATACGGGGTCCGACATCCTGAGAAAGTTCCTGAAATCGTCAGGATTATTCTCACAGATCTCACGAAGCAAAGGCATGTGACAGAATTGGTCACGCTGAAGCAACCAATTCTTGGTCCATGAACTCCTCCTCGCCCTGTTCATGGACTGGGCTTATGTCAAAGTAAAAACTCCAACACCAAGCCCCTGCACAGCACGAACTCTACGATGAGTACGTACACGCAACATGGCTAGAAAAGGGTCGGCTGGTCAGAACGAAGTAACAGAATGCACCGAAGAACAGCAAGGCCTGTAAAGAGCGACCTGAAAATCAGTAACGAACGGACAAGAACACAATGATAAATCAATGGGAACTCACTGCACGCACTGAGGAACAGATACAAACCCACAAGCACAAACTGAACACCAGAAAAACGATCTGAAAACCACGAGGCTGAAGAGCGCGAATCATCTCTCACCAAACTTTTACTAACACAAGATTAGCAAAAGGAGCCCAAAAGGTGGCACGCTTTGTATTGAACTGCCCTTTTATAGTCTCGTTGTACGTGGTGTACGTCACCGCGTTCTTGATGTCTGGAAATTCCGAGAACTTTGTGTGACCGTGTGCATGCAAGACAAGTTTGAGCCAACATCCGTCGGAAAAAATCTGATGGATTTTGTTGTCGGAATGTCCGAACAATGTCAGACCGTGTGTACAGGGCATTACTGGGCTGGGGTCTAGTTGTTTTTTAGTTTTCAACTTGGGTTCAAGGGAGAGAAGACTTTCTCTATTTTGACACGCTGCTTTGACCCTGGCCCTCCGAATCTGTCCATGGGAATACCCCCGCTTACGGAATCTTTTATAGAGTTAGGCATTTTCTCTTTTAAGGTCATTTTTCATTTTTCCTGGTACAATTCCTTTTTATGCTTTCCTTTCCTTTTTGCATTCTTAAGCCAGGGCGGATGATGGCTGTCAGCCCTCAAGAGGGTATTAGCCGCTGTCTCATTACGGAAGGTTTGTGTACACAGTCTCCCTTCCTCAATTGAAATCAATAAATCGAGGAAAGGGATTTGTTTGTCATCCACGATGTAGGTTAAACGAATGTTATGGTTGTTGTTATTTAATGAATTTATAAATGTGTTAACTTCATCCCTGGTATACAGCTCCAGACAACGAACACGTTGTCAATATACCTCAACCACGTGTGTATGTGGTCTGCATACATTGGCGATGTGAATACATCTTCTTCCTCCCACAGGCCAAGTTGGAGGCACGCGTATGCTGGTGCCCACGTGGCCCCCATCAAGGTACCTCTGACTTGCTGGTAATAATGTGAAGAGAATTGAAAGAAATTGTTCATCAGGGCGAACTCCAGAAGATCTATTAGGAATTCGTTCTGTGGACCAAATTCGGTGTAACTTGATTCAAGGAAACTTCTCACTGCTTGAATCCCACATTGATGTGGGATTGAGGTGTATACGGATTCAACGTCCACACCTACCAAGAGGAGACTATCTTCGATTTCCAAGTTAGCAATCTTAGATAGTACGTGGTGGGTATCTTGCACATAAGATTTAATACTGACAACCATCTCCTTGAGGAGGGAGTCCAAATACACACCAATTCTTTCCAAGGGTCCCTGGACAGCCAAAACTATTGGCCTACCGGGCGTTTTTTCGGGGCATTTGTGCACCTTCAGAATAATATAAAAGGTGGGTATATTGTACTCCCTCACAAACAAATGTTCAAACTCCCATCGGCTGAGGACACCCGCCTCCTCCTTCAATGAGCATATCATTCAGATTCTGTATTAATTCAGGGAAGGGGTCCCTGTCAAGTTTTTTTATACGTCATGTGGTCCCCCAGTAGGCGTTTAGCTTCTGTTTCATAGAGTTTGTCATTCCTCAGGACGACATTCCCTCACTTGTTGCTTTTTAAAAAAAAAACAACACTTTTGGCCTTCTTCAGTTCCGACAGGGCTGTCCGCTCATCTTTTGTTAGATTGTCTTTACCTTTCTGAGTCCAATTGACTTTACTTAGGTCCGCCTGGACCATTTCAAGGAAAAAGCAAAGCCACTAATTTTTACTAAGAGAGGGCATCTTATTGGATTGTATTGTCAAGTCCGCTGTTCGCCTGATGAGGCAGCTTTGCCTTTATTTTCACCTTGTGATCTTGCCAGTAAGGCTGTTTTTTTTTTTTTTTCAACAGATCAAACGGTCATGCAGATGTAGTAGTTAGAGGGTTGAGACAATCCATTTACCACTGATATGGGTGCTTGTATTGATCAGATTTTGTTTATTTACAGTATGTAAAACCTTTATCCCAAAAGGAAAAGAAAACTGTTCCGGTAACTGCTGGAGTTTGGCTTCAATTTGTTAGTGTATCTAAATCTGCTAGTACATCTAACATTACCCTCCCCCCAGATTCACAAGGCTGCTGTCCAAAGGTGCACCTTCATCCAGAGGGAAGGCACTCTAATACAGTAGGGGTGTTACTGGCCAAAACCAGGTGTAAACAGAGGAAGCATCCTAAAAATAGAAAATCAATGCAGCCACCAAATCTAATGAATGATAAACAGCAATATATACATTTTTTGGTTTTGGATTTATTACCACTTTAAACTAATGTGAATATTGACAGGCTGGAAAGTGTTCCACTGCTTGCTCAACAACTGGGTAATTTAAATTACAGAGGCACATATGTTTTTGTGCTCGAAAAGTATTTCTTTAATCCTATGTAGTGCTGTGTAGCAGCAAGTTGTCTGTATTGTACTAGTACACTAAATGCTGTTTATATTTGTGAAAAAAACTAATTACAGCCGCATGTACATTTTTACCTGTTTTTTTAAAAATACAATACATTTTTAGACATTATGTGAACCTATTTTACTATCGTATGGCCTTCATTGATTGTGGACAACATTGGTGGCAAATCATTAAATTCTGTAGCCATAGTGTAAATTTTAAAAAGTAGAATATTCTCTACAGAAATGCATTTAAATGTACACATTTCCCCAGAGGTTTGAACTTAATGAGGGGATCTAAAATGCAGCTGTTAAGTAGCAGGATTTTGCAGCAATGTGGGATTGATTGTAGGCTATATAATATAGTGTGTTACATGAACAAGCATATTGAAAAAATCAGTAGTTAAAACAAGGAGGCGGAAAGAAGTTTGTGGATTTTATTTAATACATGAGCCAGTGAAATTTTAAAACGAAATAAGTACCACAAAGTGAACACTATAAACTTTATTACTATGCAAAAAAGCCCTTACTGTGTGCCACTATAATTTGTGGCACAAGCAATGGTCTACCACCCAAAACAATTCTGTGTTAATACCAAACTACCAGCCTTTCAAGTAATGTCAACTAAAGTGCTTGCTTTGGGCAAGATGTTGTTAGTTGGGTAGGGCTTTTTTCAGACTTCATGGGCCTAATAACAAAGTGAATCTTTTTTAATAAAGTTGAAGAAGAACACACAGGTAGATCATTTTTTTTTAATAAAGACAACATATACCTCATGGTTCTTGCTGTTAAACAGTCTTGCCTCTTTAAAATGGTTCACCAGTTTGCTTTGAATGGAAATGATAATGGTTGTTGATTATTAGGTATACATGCTTTTGAACAATTTTTTCCTCATTTAATACATGAGAAAGCATTCCCAAAGCACTATGGGTAAGCTACAGACACAGTGCAGTAATTACTTGCAACTCCATTTATCTGAATGAAGCTTCAGACTGAACCTAACTTAATCTTCTGACCACAAAACAGTACCACTAAAAATTTCCCAATGTGTCACTCTGGCTGGCTGAACTCCTGCTGTCAGGTGCTAGTTTGAATAGGTAAAGCTCCTCAAGCTCATTCTATTGTTTACAAAAAAATGGGGCCTCCCTGTACATTGTTAATGCATTCCAGAGGTTGCGGTTATGTTAAAATGGTTTCAGCCTAATCTCCAACCGTGGGAGAACTCCTCTCTAATGTGTGTCTCCTGATTTGGGGCTTAATCATAGAGGCACACATAGCTATGGCTGTTCGGGTTAGGAAGAATTAGGAGCCATAGAGAAAATATTGTGCATATGGGCTGTGTTCTGAGATCAATTATCTGTTCCACGGCATCAATCTATCTAGTGGCTGTTTAATGCACAGAAGAATCGTCATGATCAGCTCTTGTAAATTAAAATGCCCCATTGAGATGTGCTGAAATATTGAATCTGCATGTTTGTGCACTTGTTAGGTGCAAAAAAGGACTCCCACTGGATCTTCAACCCTTCTTTCAAACTTCTTTCACAGGTTTTTTTATTGAGAAAAGGAAGCATTAACAAAAGTAGCCCAATAATAGATACACTGCATAGGAACATACACATCTGTATACAATGTTAATATACAATACGGGGTCAAATCAGCGTATCAGGTATAGACATTAAAGTGTGTTCTTAGGACAGGGTCAACACTTTGCATTCAGTAAATAAGAACAAAGGGATTTTAGTAAAAGGGGCTACCTTAGTATGCACATGCAGCAACGTGGTGGGATAAAGGAGGGTAAAGGAGAAATAAGGAGATAGAAAAAAAAGGGAATAGAAAATATCACGTATGCCCTGTACACACGGTCGGATTTTCCGACGCAAAATGTGCGATCGGAGCTTGTTGTCGAAAATTCCGACCGTGTGTGGGGTCCATTGGACTTTTTCCATCGCAATTTCCGACACACAACGTTTGAGAGCAGGCTATAAAATTTTCCGACAACAAAATATGTTTGCGTAATTTCCGACCATGTGTGGCCAATTCCGACGCACAAAGTGCCATGCATGCTCAGAATAAATTCCAAGACGGAACTGCTCGATCTGGTATAATTAGCGTTCGTAATGGATATAGCACTTTCGTCATGCTGCAATGTTTTAAATTGTTTAATACAGCGCACTCTCTTCTTCTTTATAATGCTAGAAGAATGAAGTTGTTTTGCTGCTCATATTCACACAGACTTCTCACAAATGTCTTTCTTTATTATTTATTGTGATTTCATGAATATAATATTTTTATTTGTCACATCTCTCGAAAAAAATTTTTTAATGTTTTTAGATTTTGTATTTTTTTTTAATTTTTAAAATCCTGATCTCCTGTTATTTTTTTAATTATTTTTTTTTTAACTCCAGAATACTTTTGGGTGTGTTTTGTGTGTCAAGTTACCACAACACCATTATTATCTTGTATTATTTAATCTCAAGGAGTTTGTTTTGTGTTGGTGTCTCTTGTTAATTTCACATTGTATTTTTGAAATGTACCTGCCTCCTCACAAATAAAATATTTTTTTTAAAAAAAAACCTTTATTAAGGGGTCCTAACCAAATAAAGAGGGAGGCAACACTGGAGAAACTGCAGAAATTGGCGAAGGTAGGGTGGAATCTAGGGTTGAGAGGGATTCCCTGACTTCAGTCTGGTCTGACAGAAATTGCAGTCTCTCATAGTACCACAGCCTGGGTACATAAACTGCTGCAGCTCCTGATCTCTGGGAATCCTGGACCTTCTTGCACTCCCTAAGATAAGTGCTCCTCAGGCCACC
The DNA here is from genome assembly GCF_042186555.1 of Aquarana catesbeiana. Classification (NCBI taxonomy): domain Eukaryota; kingdom Metazoa; phylum Chordata; class Amphibia; order Anura; family Ranidae; genus Aquarana; species Aquarana catesbeiana. The sequence goes on along the minus strand of NC_133325.1, from coordinate 510,772,821 downwards.
AATTTTGGCTTTTAAAAAGGGGATGGTTGCCGTGGGGACCACCGGCTTCACCAACCCCAGCAGTTTCTCCAGCGCTGCCTGCCTCTTTTGTTTATGATTATATTGCGGGTGTTTGACCTGCCACGGACAGGGCAGCTCCCTGTATTTGTCTATGAACAGGGGGAGGAAGTTGTGGTCATTGAAGCCATCCATTTTATCTGCAATACACAAGACAAACCCTTATGTCAGGCTAAAGTCTCCTAATCTTGTCCCAATATAGGCCTCAATCTATAAGCAGTATAGGCCCAAGTTAAAATTGTACCTTCGTTATCACGATCGGCGCTTCTGATACTCCTTCCTCCGCTCACAGATCGTACGTACGACACACGTGTGTTACGCTTTATATACACTGTGCATGCATGAAACTCCGCCCGCCCCTTATGTTTTTTCTAGTCTATTCCCCACCCCTTCTCTTTTGGCGCAGTGGGGGAGAGCACATGGCAGAGACACAACAGGTGCATGATAATTCCAGGGAAGGAAAGCCCGGAGCCAGAAACGTCATGATCCCGGAGGAGAAGATTTAAGGCATTAAATATAGCCTTTGTTGAGATATTGGAGACTATGACGGGAAGTATGGACCTTACCCCAACCCAAATGTGAGAAAGGCCAAGATCATGGCTAAAGTTGTGAAGAGTCTGCACAGGAATTTTGGGGTACGGCGATCCAAGGATCAACTGAGGAAGCGGTGGTTGGACCTCAAAATCAGGGAGCATGATCAGTATAGAAGGATCAGGAGAGTGCTGCAAAAAAGTAAGTAGTTGTCCTGTGTTCCTATTATTTCTTTTTATTATGTTCGTGCTGCTCCATGTGCTTTTCTTTACTGTTGCACAGTTTAAAATGGCAACTTTCATGATTATGGACACATTATTCGTTCGTAGGAAAAATTGTTCGTTCGGCCACTAAAACACCATGTTTTGGCCAGATGCAGTTCAATACATTTTTTCCGGCCTACTTCTCTTAAAATGAGTTTGTTGTCTAGATGGGTTTGTAACTAGAATGAAATGCAAACTAGATTCTGTGTAAGGAGAGGACACTCAGCAGCTGTTTACACATCTGAACACAGGAGCACTAGTGTGGGACACCAGAACACCCTTTTTATTAGGGGGCCCACACAGGTGCTCCAGTGTATAATATAGGGGTGTCTCCATCTGTGAAGCTTGCACAAAACAGGTAAGTATTCCAGCTTTACAAAGGTAAAAAAAATTTCTTCATCTTGGAACTTTGCCAAAAGAGACAATTGTACCCCACTTCCAAGCAATGTTTCATATTCCTATTTCTGGCCTTAAATATCAGTGCTAAGTATACCTATTTTTTTTTCACATAGGAGTTAAAAAGGCTTGGAGGACACCACTCATCAGAGGAGACCACGGACCCCCTACCTCAGGAAGAAGGGAAAATCCACCAAATCCAGCCAAAGGAGGAGGAGGGAGACGTTATAAAACTTGTCACCACAACAGGTGAGTGTCTGCGAACACAGCTTCAGGTAAGAGATGGATTCCTGCATATTTATAATACATTGTGTGTTGTTTTTTTTTGTTTTAGGTGATTGTGATGTTGTGGAAGAGGAATGTCATTTCACAAGTGAAAGTGTCCAGATCCTCATCGGGGAGATAATGGGGTGTAATAGGAATTTAGAAACCCTGAAGAAAAACATCAATGATGTTCAAAACAAAATGAAGAACATCATTGATGTTTTAGGGAGAATATGAAACACCCAGAAATCCCTAACTTATTGCAGGTTTATTTTTATGACTAATTTTTGACATATTATAGAAAAGCCAAATTTTGAAGATGCACACAGTGTGTCAACATGTGCTATCTGCCATCACGGGAGATCAATGTACACGTTTTGTGGGTGCAAACCCTTCCTCGATTATAAAGTAGCTGAGAGGAAGGGGTTGCACCCCCAAAACACATCCCTTGATCCCCCATGATGGCAGCTAGCACATGTTGACATTAGGCAATTTGTGTGCATCTTCAAAATTTGGCTTTTCCAGGTGTGACATTACCCTATCTGCTGAACGCAATATCAAACACAGTTTATAAATACTCATTTCTGATATTGCCTTCACTTTCTATAAGTTGAACTTTGTAAGTTCCAGAGTTGTGTATTGTTTATGGTTTAAAACATGCCTGTTTTACCTAGGCTATTTTGTACAAATGTGAACTCAAAAAAATTTTAGACAACAAACATGTTGCTTTGTTAAAAATATCTTTTATAAACGCACATGTGATTGTGCTTTAAGTAAAAATTTGGATAATGACCAATGTAGGGCTTCTTCTTTCAATGCTCAAAAGCAGTTTTTGGAGTAAAGTTGGTTTTTTCCCTGCCAATGGTTGCTATTTACTAAAGGCAAATCCACTTTGCACTACAAGTGCAGTTTCAATAGCACTTTTAGTACAAAGTGTATTTTCCTTTAGTGAATACCACCCACAGTGCTTTATAATTTCGGTCATGGTGCTGAAAATGATGAAGATTTTTGTCAGTAATGAATTACATACATTAACAACAAAAACAAGGTGTGTGTACATCTTCAAAATTTGGCTTTTCCAGGGGTGACATCACCCCATCTGCTGAACGCAATATCAAACACAGTTTATAAATACTCATGTCTGATATTGCTTTCACTTTCTATAAAAGTTGAACTTTGTAAGTTCCAGAGTTGTGTATTTTTGATGGTTTTAAACATGCCTGGTTTACCTTAAAAGGCAATTTCTACTTAATTTGACCTAAAAAAATGTTATACAACAAACATGTTGATTTGTTCAAAAACCCTTTTAGAAATGCACATGTGTTTGTGCTTTGATTAAAAAGATTGATAATTAACAATGTGTGGCTTCTTTTTTCAAAGCTCAAAAGCAGTTTTTGGAGTAAAGGTGTTGTTTTCAGTGACAATGGGGGTTATTTACTAAAGGCAAATCCACTTTGCACTACAAGTGCAGTTTCAGTGCAGTCTCAAGTGCCATTGTAGTGAAAAGTGTATTTTCCTTTAGTAAATAACACCCAACAGTGCTTTCTAATTTTACACAATCACACCATTTTCAGGACTCCCCAAATTTCGGTTATGGTGTTGAAAATGATTAATATTTTTGTCAGTAATGCAATCCATACATTAACAAAAAAACAAGGTGTGTGTGTAGCAGACCCACAACATAATAATAATAGTTAGCCGAAGAAGAGATTGTCAGCTCATGTGTCAATGAAATTTCGTTTGCACTGTTGAAGAAAAAGGCCAAAAATTAGAACATTAATAAAAGATACCCGAGGAGACAGCTAAAAGAAAGCCAAGCAGTAAATCAAAGCAAATATTTGTTCAGTTTCAAATATATTTTTATTTAAAAAATGTCTCAGACATTGTCTGGCATATCGATGGCCCCCCTACCCGCAAAGTATTCTATGTATCTTATACGGACCTCGTGGGCACTCTGGGGGGCAAGCCAGGACGGCCAGTTTCAAGCACCATCAGGGTTGGTTCATTAATATTAATTCCGGCCTCAGGCCCAACTGAGGCAGTATAGTTCAAAGAATTTCTCCTTAAAAAGTTGTGGAGAACACAGCAACACAGGATGATGTGATTGAGTTTATATTCCACCATCAGTATATGTGTATATATGTGTATAAGTGTAAGAAATAGGCGGAACTGGCTGGCCATTATTCCAAACATGTTCACACCACTCTTCGGGCTCTGGCCAGCCGGTAATTAAAAACCCTCTGGTTCGGGGTGAGGGTCCTCATAGGGAATGGCCGCATAAAATGGTCCCCCAGCGCAAACGCTTCATCCGCAACGAAGACGAATGGGGGTCCTTCTGCATTGTCTTCTGGAGGTGGCAAGCCCAAGCTGCCATTGAGGATACAAAATAAGGTAGTACTGAGTATTACCAGGGAGGCGGACTTTTTAGGCTAAGAACCAGTGGAGAAGATATAGTAGTAGTATAAAAAATATAAATTTATTGAAAAATACAATATCTAAAAAATAATGACAATTGTAACATATAGCATCTATGATTATTGTGCAGTGAGCCCTTGTATGTTTACGTGTTTCACCTTTAGGCTTCCTCAGGACACGGCCAAGGTTCACAGATGAGACAGAGAAGGAAATATGTCTCTCTATCTTAAATTGGAATGCAAAATTATGCAAGTCACGGTAGCATGAGAAAGTTCAATCAGCAGTAAGAAAGTATATTAGATATAGCTAAATATCTCAGCAGGGGCATGTAAACAATATTCCTAATTAAGGGAGCAGCCATTAGAGGGAGGAAGGCCAACACCGGATTCACCACTTAGATCCTGGATTTAGTATCAGCAATGCTGAAGGCTCAATACAATCCCATTGCTGCATATTCAGGATACAAATAATCCAGCGTGCCCCTGGGAGACAACAATACACTGCACACTGCCAAGCTGCCATTCTGGAGACGCCTGTAGAACTCGGTCTGGGTGATGACTCCACCATCCGACATCTGGCCATTCTTCCCCACGTCCACATACAGGAACTCGTAAGCAGCTGACACCACCGCCAACATCACAACACTATTGAACCCCTTGTAATTATAATAGTATGACCCCGAGTCGGGGGGTGGGATGATGTGAATGTGTTTCCCATCAATTGCCCTTATGCAGTTGGGAAAGTCGGACCGCTGGGCAAAGTGGGAGGTCACAGTCTGCCATTACTGTGGGTTGGAAGGAAACTGTGGAGTCAAACAAGAATAAAAAAATTAGTCATTTTGTACATAAACATTGAAAACAGATTAGACACAAATATTCTTGGCCAACATCAGTATTACTTTTATTTTTGGGAGTATTTAAAGACAAAGGTATAAGGTCCACTTATCAGATTCATCAACTCCTCTGATGGCCCATTGTAAAAAATTTTTTGGGGGGGGTGTTTTGGACAGGTAACCCTCTTCACTTCATTGAGAGATGAATGCCTAAATAATGTGTATTACTTTTGCCAGCCCCTCCTTACTTACACTATTGGTAGCCCACTGGACAGGTAAGAAGTGTCATAATACAAAGATAAAAATAAACACTGTACACATTTTAGCACATTTTTACATTCTGCTATTACCTATCAAGATAATAATAGGATACAAAAGCTTTTAACATTACCATTTGAAAGTATTCAGGCAGGCACTTGCACTACATCCTTTGGGGAATTCATCCGTAAATCTGACCACAAAAGAGGTAGGTATAGTGTGTATGGGTTTGGCAAAGTCAGCAGATAGAGGATTGGTATCAGCTGACTTAGCAGTTGGGGGGGGGAGGGAGGTTTCCAAATGATTTTGGGACCCCAAAAAAGAGCCTATGGCACTCTGCCTGATTTTAAAGCACAAATAACATTTATACACATTTTAGGGGGTGTTTAGGGTAAAGCACTACTATGGAGCTGACAAAATACATTGTTAAGTGACTAGACGAGGTGGATATAGGCCCAGGAGAGCATGCTGGGGAGGTAAGTGAAGGCAAATATGCATGAAGGACAAATAAAAAAAAAATAAAATTCCAGCATGCATGAGGACAAAGGGGATATTCATAGCATATTACAATCATTGTAATTAGGGAATAAGGAAAGAAATACAATACATTAGCAAACATTAAATACATATAATGAGATTTTAAAGGATAACTCTTACCTTAATATAGTCCTTCTGAAATCGTCAGGATTATTCTCACGGATATCACGGATTAATATAGTCCTTCTGAAATCGTCAGGATTATTCTCACGGATCTCACGGAGCAAAGGCATGTGACAGAATTGGTCACGCTGGAGCAACCAACTCTTGGTCCATGAACTCCTCCTCGCCCTGTTCATGGGCTGGGCTTGTGTCAAAGTAAGAACCCCAACACCAAGCCCCCACACAGCACGAACTCTACACACAACATGGCTAGAAAATGGTCGGCTGGTCAGAACGAAGTAACAGAACACACTGAAGAACAGCAAGGCCTGTGAAGAGCGACCTGAAAATCAGTAACGAACAGACAAGAACACAATGATAAATCAATGGGAACTCACTGCACGCACTGAAGACCAGATACAAACCCACAAGCACAAACTGAACAGCAGAAAAACGAACTGAAAACCACAAGTCTGAAAACCCTCTCTCACCAAACTTTTACTAACACGAGATTAGAAAAGGAGCCCAAAGGGTGGGGCGCGCTTTGTATTGAACTGCCCTTTTATAATCTCATTGTACGTGGTGTACGTCACCACGTTCTTGATGTTTGGAAATTCCGACAACTTTGTGCAACCATGTGTATGCAGGGAATGTCGGAATGTCCAATCAATATCCAATCGTGTGTACAGAGCAATAGAGTTGAACAGAGAGGAGAAAAGGGAATGGGCAGAAGGAGAAGAGAGAGAAGAAGGGGGCATTCTCCTATTTCACTTTTTGTATAAAATAGATAAAAGCGATTGGGTAAAGGATGGCAGCGTAAGTGTAAGTGATCCAAGACTGTCAAACTTGGGTGACTTTTGGTTTTGTGTAGGTTAAAATGGTCGTGAGTTGCTTCAACCCATTTCACCTGTGACAAACTATGTAACAAAACTGTGTCCCTATAAAAATAGTGTTTGTTCTTAACAAAAACTTAAATCCAATTACTGATAAATATATATACTGTGTCAAAAACAGGTGAGGTGAACAGTACTCAGTAAAGTCTCTGTGTGCAACACAAATAGACCATCCTACTGGCCATATATAGAAAAAAAATTGAAGGATTGCAACACCAACATTTATTGAAATAACATACAAAAAAGTACATTAAAGGTATTCCATCATTACAGTTTCGGGCTATTATCGATATCGCCCTTCTTGAGATACATATGCATCAGTATTTATAACACAGACACATTTGGAATCAATAACGTTAATTACATCATCAATTAAAGTTACATTTAAAAAACTTTTTCACTCAATAACTAACAAATCTAAACAAAAATAAAAAAAAATAATAAAAAAATAGCAAGAAAATAACAGCGAGTTGGATATAATCCCTTACATCACTTTTTCCTTTTTGGTGATACCTGGTATGGAACAAAAACAACAATAGTATTGGCAATAAAGATACAAAACATTCTATACCCAAATACCATCATTACTCCAAAATATACCCATCCTTACAAATATTCACAAAATCATTTTAAAACATATCTATTTCTTGGAAAACTTCCTCAGTATTATCCCACACAGAAAAAAAAAATTGTCAGAAATTTTAAAGAGATATTTAAAGAAATATTTACTCACACAAAGAGATATAAATCCATGTCTGAGTTTAACCCCCTAGACTGAAGTATATCTAAGGAATGTATCCACTGTACTTCTTTTTTCGTAAGATTAGCTCACGGTTACCACTTCTTCTATTGCAGTTAACCCCATCAATAACCATACATTTTAACTGGGTGATCGCATGCCCTTTCTGTCAAGGCTGAGCTCAGCTCTTCCTTCTCTGAGCTGGCCGCTCAGCTGTAGCTAATTGTCAGCTCCTATCTCTCCACAGTGACTCACCTGTTGATGATCCTACTCGTCAGTCCTGCCTACTTAAGCCGTCCAGCCCAGATGATCTCTGCCTTTGCCTTGGTCACATCTCTAGAGAGGCTCTCCCGTGTTCCTGTTAAAGACTTGCTTGGCTGACTTTCCTTCTGGCTCTAGATCCTGCTTGCTGTTCTACTATGCTCATCGCTGGCTCCTGATGTTTTGGCTTGTCTGTCCATTCCTGTTCCTGAACTCTGGCTATGTTTTGACTATTTTTACTCTGTTTACCTTTTTTTATTATCATTAAACAAGTGAGATTTAACTGTCCTATCTCAGTCTGATTCATGGTTTATGACACTTTCTCAATGAAATGCCTAGCAAGAGGTAACTGTGTAAGTTTTTCGCTAATTGAGTATTTGATCTTTCACCTTTTGTGTGGTCTCACCCACATAGAAAAGCTTACAGGGTCACTTGATCACATAAATTATGTAGGAAGATTGGCAGGTATTATATCCCCTAATGTCAATCCTGTGTCCTCTATGTGGGTGGGAAAGAAATTTTCCCTTCATCATGGAATTGCATTGAAAGCAATTTAAACATGGAAAAGAGACATTGTTACAGGGTCCTAAAAAGGTTACAGGGGAGGTGGGTGTACAGTATTGGTCTGTCCTTACTAATCTGTCCCGCAAAGTCCTACCACTTCTGTAGGAGGAAATAGAGGGAACATTAAATTCAGGAATATTGGGATAATTTTCCCCAAGCACAGACCAATGTTTCCTAATGATATGAAAAACCTGAAATGACAAGGGATGGAATTGGGATACAAAAGGGATTCTCCTCTGTCTATACGTTTTTTCATTTTTATTAGAAGAAGATGAGAATAGTAGGCTCCTTCTGTATTACTTAGCAAACATAAGGGGAATACAAAGAGACTGAATTTCAGAAGAGCCAACTTCCCTAAACTATGATACTTGCTAGAAGATAATAATAGGGATAAAATCTTAGGATCAAAGAACAAGGAAAAATGGGTTTGCTTTAAGAGCATATTAAATAAGGGCATTGGTCAGTGCATCCCAATGGGAAATACAATTTAAAAGAGCTAATAAAAGTCACGGGTGGATTAATTCCAACATAAAAATGCTTATAAAAGCAAAGGAGAAGGCCTTTAAGAATACAAGGCTGAGGGATCATCATCAGCATTCCATGTTTACAAATAATCCAACAAGAAATGTAAGGGTGCAATCAGGGCGGCTAAGATAGAACACGAAAGGCACATAGCGGAGGAGAGTAAAAAAAATCCCAAGAAATTCTTTAAGTACATAAATAGTAAGAAAGGGAGGTCAGATCATATTAGTCCCATAAAGAATGATGAAGGGAATCTGGTTACTAAGGATGGAGAGATGTCGAAGGTATTGAATTTATTCTTCTCTTCAGTCTTCACAAGGGAATCAGGGGGCTTCAGTAACAAAAACTGCAATGTTTATCCTCATGACATGTCACAGGAAACACCCTCATGGCTAATGAAGGAAAGAATTAGAAATAGACTTGAAAGACTCAACATTATTAAGTCACTGGGACCAGATGGCTTGCACCCGAGGGTCCTTAAGGAACTCAGTCAAGTAATTGCCTGACCATTGTTCCATTTTTACGAACAGTCTGCTGACTGGAAAGGTACCAGCTGAGAAATGGGACACGAACCTGAAAAATCAAAAGTGCTAATTTTAAAAGCTTATATGTAAGTTATTACCATAAAAAGTGTTTGGGGACCTGGATCCCGCCCCAGGGGACATGTATCAATGCAAAAAAAAATTTAAAAACAGACGTTTTTTCGGGAGCAGTGATTTTAATAATGCTTAAAGTGAAACGATAAAAATGAAATTATATCGCTTATATTTTTAAAAGCTTATATGTAAGTTATTGCCATAAAAAGTGTTTGGGGACCTGGATCCCGCCCCAGGGGACATGTATCAATGCAAAAAAAAGATTTAAAAACAGACGTTTTTTCGGGAGCAGTGATTTTAATAATGCTTAAAGTGAAATGATAAAAATGAAATATTCCTTTAGATATTGTGCCTGGGGGGGGGTGTCTATCGTATGCCTGTAAAGTGGCACAGTTTTCCCGCGTTTAAAGTGGCACAGCAAAATTACATTTCTAAAGGTAAAAAAGTAATTTAAAACTGCTTGCGGCTGTAATGTATTGTCAGGTCCCGGCAATATAGATGAAAATCATTGAGAAAAACAGCAAGGGACCCCCCAGGTTCGCTTTGCAGCAGAACATGCGAACAGGCAAAAAGTTTGTTCGAACACACGAACACCATTAAAGTCTATGGGACACGAACCTGAAAAATCAAAAGTGCTAATTTTAAAAGCTTATGAGTAAGTTATTGCCATAAAAAGTGTTTGGGGACCTGGGTCCCGCCCCAGGGGACATGTATCAATGCAAAAAAAAGATTTAAAAACAGACGTTTTTTCGGGAGCAGTGATTTTAATAATGCTTAAAGTGAAACAATAAAAATGAAATATTCCTTTAAATATTGTGCCTTGGGATGGTGTGTCTATAGTATGCCTGTAAAGTGGTGCAGTTTTCCCGTGTTTAGAACAATACCACAGCAAAATTACATTTCTAAAGGTAAAAAAGTATTTAAAACTGCTTGCGGCTGTAATGTATTGACAGGTCCCGGCAATATAGATGAAAATCACTGAGAAAAACAGCAAGGGACCCCCCCAGTCCATTACCAGGCCCTTTGGGTCTGGTATGGATATTAAGGGGAACCCAGCACCCACATTTAAAAAAAAATGTATCATGACACAGAGTGGTGCTGTGGATACATAAAATAGTATAAAAGTGCCGTGTCCTGAAAACGATAATTCAGTGAAAAAAGGAAGGGGGACTTATGGACTTTGTAGGCACAGTAACACCAATTATTTTACAAAAATAGTTTATTGAAAAAACATAATTAAGCAATAATTATTAAAAAACCACAAAAAGTTTTGGTACAGAAGAAATTTCAAGTAGTTGTTGCTATACAAAACCACCTCTACATATAAGACCTCGGATATGAGGATAGCTTATCCAGAGTAAATAGATATCCAAGGACGTGGCCTGACAGCAATTCAAAAACAGGTAACTTCATATCGAAGAATGCTCTACATGTTCCGCGTGCCTAGACGCTTCCTCAGGAGAAAGGATAGTTGTGGCTAACAAAATTGGATAAAATTGATATAATTAATATACAAAAGTCAAACCAAAAAATAATAATACTCAATGTTAAAAAAGGTGTAAACGGTTCAGGAATCTTGAGTAGCCAGGCAGCAAAGGTAAGGGCTAAGGCACCCGGAAGAGGTGATGAAAAGACACCACGGGGGGCATGCAAAATATAATATTAACATGTGAACGAGGGAGTGAACAAAAAGGCGTTTCAGGTAAAGACCCAGAGTAGAAAGTATGCATGTCTGTTGGATGGAGTGGGGGTGAGGAAAGGAAGAGTGGAAGGAGCCAAAAAGGGGGGGGAGGGGAGGGGAAGGTGGGGGAGAGGAGAGGGAAGGGAGGGAGGGAGGGGGGGAGAGGGAAGGACAGGGACGGACAAGGGAAAGGACAGGAGGGAATTGGAAAGGGAGGAAGAGGAGGGGGGAGAAAGGGGGGGAAGGGGGAAGGAAGGGAAGGGAAAAGGGGGGGAGGGTGAAACAACAGGGAGGGAATAGGGAAGAAAAAATAAAATACTTACTATAATGCTATGGATAAAATAGTGTGTAGTTGCACACACACAATGGTAGAAAAGACGGTGGAACGGGGCTTGGGTAACATACGTGATGTATGGTCCAGAATATAAATATGCATTCACATTGCCTAAGGAAGGATATATCCTTCCCTGTCCCTACAAAGTATATAAATCCCCCCTTCCTTTCAGCACCCACATTTTTTTAAAAATGGCGTGGGGTCCCCCAGGCACTATATACTCTGAACAGCAGTATATATACTATATAGCCTGCCCTATATACTCTGCAGAAAACTGGGCCTTAGGTGTTGGTGGTACCAGAACAGTGTAAGCCCTCACAGTTACACTTGGTGAGCACAGGAACGGGCCCTGCTGTGAAATACTGTATCAAAAATTGTAATTACATGCCCCTGTTAAACAAGGGCAGAAAAATTAGGCCTTTGGTGGTGGTGGTGCCACAACACTGTAAGCCCTTACAGTTACTCTTGGTGGGGCAGGAACGGGCCCTGCTGTGAAATTTTAGATCAAAAATTGTAATTACATGCCCCTGTTAGACAGGGGCAGAAAAATTGGGCCTTTGGTGGTGGTGGTGCCACAACACTGTAAGCCCTCACAGTTACTCTTGGTGGGTGCAGGAACGGGCCCTGCTGTGAAATATTAGATCAAAAATTGTAATTACATGCCCCTGTTAAACAGGGGCAGAAAAATTGGGCCTTAGGCAGTGGTGGTGGTGCCCTAAATCAAAAATATTGTTGGAAGCTAGCATCATAAAGATTGAGGAGGAATAGGATAGTCACTCAGCAAGCATAGGCAGTCTTCAAGGGATCCCACATTCATAGGAAATTCAATCAGTTACAACAGCATCAGGTGCTTGATAGCTGCTGATCCAAGACTGATTCATTTTATGAATGTGAGCCTAACAACAGAGTCTGTGGACAGGCACACTCTATGATCCGTTAAAGACCCTCCAGCAGCACTGAATGTGCATTCAGAAAGAATGCTGGATGCAGGACAGGCCAGTAGCTCAGTTGCATATTGAGCAAGTTCTGGCCAATGGTCCATCCTCAGGACCCAGTAATCCAGTGGATGCTCTGTTGGAAAGGTTTCCAAGTCTGCTCTTGCCCCTAGATTTTCCATTTAATGCACCATTTAATGCAGATGCTGGCGATGGTTGCTTGAACCGATCAGACCTTGGCACTGAGGTCTGAAAAATTGTCTAAAGGCATTGGTCAGCCGGCCACCTTCTCCACCGCTCTTCCTCTGACTGAATGAAGCCTCAGCAACACGTTGTCCCGCACCAGGAAATTGTAACCTCCCTGGGTCTGTAAATGCATTGCACAAACCTTTCTTTAAGGCCTCCTGAAGATGTTTCATCCTCTGCTCCCTCTGCAAAGGCAGGATGAGTTCTGCAACCTTACCCTTTTACCGTGGATCAGGAAGGGTTGCCAGCCAGTAATGATCCCTCTCCTTGATACCACAAATCCTAGGGTCCTTTCTTTGCAGGCTTTGCAGAACCAGGGAGGCCATGCAGCGTAAGTTTGCAGAGGCATTTGATTCAGAGTCCTCTGGGTCACTAAGGATCACATGACCCATAACAACTTCCTCCCAGCCACGTACTACTCCTTGGGTTTCTGGGGACTGAAAACCATCCCTTGAAGACTGCTGCTGAGTGTTATCCTCCATGTCCATGCTGGCACAATCCTCCTCCTCCTCTTCTTCCTGTGTGTTTGGCGGGCCCGCAGAAATACTATCTCTCTCTAGGCTCACGTTACTCCTTTCCTCAACCTGGGAACCAACATCAGAGCCTTCAAATCGCTACGCATCCTCCAGCAGCATGTCCCCGACACTGTGGTCAAGGAGGGGAGTCCTCCGTGCATGATAGTGGGGCTACGGAAGGAGTGAGTGACTGTGGACAAGGAGCCTGTAGAATAGGCCGCTTTGGCAGCTGCATTGAAAGGCAAACTACTCTGAGCCTGGGTGACAGAGGATGAGGATGACTTTGTTATCCACTCCACCAACTCTTCTGCATGTTCTGGCTCAATAACAGGGCCAGCAGCAGAAAAAAAGGACAAGCGTGCCCCACGGCCACCTGGATGCACCATATTCACAACCAGCACTGTTAACTGTAGACACAGAGCCTGCTTGCCCTCTTTTAGTGGCCTGTGAGTGTCTGCCTCTCCTTGGTGGCCTTCCAGACATGATGTACATTTTGTTTTGCAACACCACACTACATTGTATTAGATACTGTGTACATCACCAGAAGTATAGTAGCAACTGTACTAGGGCTGCACTGTATTGTGTACTGTGTACACCACCAGAAAAGTAGTAGCAACTGCACTACGGCTCCACTGTATTGTGTACTGTGTACACCACCAGAAAAATAGTAGCAACTGTACTACGGCTGCACTGTATTGTGCACACCACCAGAAGTGTAGTAGCAACTGTACTATAGCTGCACTGTATTGTGTACTGTGTACACCACCAGAAAAGTAGTAGCAACTGCACTATGGCTCCACTGTATTGTGTACTGTGTACACCACCAGAAAAGTAGTAGCAACTGCACTACGGCTTCACTGTATTGTGTACTGTGTACACCACCAGAAGTGTAGTAGCAACTGCACTACGGCTGCACTGTATTTTGTGCTGTGTACATCACCAGAAGTGTTTTAGCAACTGTACTATGGTTGCACTGTATTGTGTACTGTGTACACCACCAGAAAAGTAGTAGCAACTGCACTACAGCTGCACTGTCTTCTGTACTGTGTACACCATCAGAAGTGTAGTAGCAACTGCACTACGGCTGCACTGTATTGTGTACTGTGTACACCACCAGAAGTGTAGTAGCAACTGTACTACGGCTGCACTGTATTGTGTACTGTGTACACCACCAGAAAAGTAGTAGCAACTGCACTACGGCTCCACTGTATTTGGTACTGTGTACACCACCAGAAAAGTAGTAGAAACTGTACTATGGCTGCACTGTATTGTGTACACGACCAGAAAAGTAGTACCCTTTGCACTACGGCTGCACTGTATTGTGTATTGTGTACACGACCAGAAAAGTAGTACCCTTTGCACTACGGCTGCACTGTATTGTGTACTGTGTACACCACCAGAAAAGTAGTAGCAACTGCACCACAGCTGCACTGTATGTGTACTGTGTATGCCACCAGAAGTGTAGTAGAAACATTACACCACCGAATGCACTGTAGATATAGGCTACACTGGATGCAGAGTATATATATCTATATATCTATATAAATATATAGATATCTATATATATCTATATAGATAGAGATCTATATCTATCTATCTATCTATCTATCTATCTATCTATCTATCTATCTATCTATCTATCTATCTATCTATCTATATATATACACACACAAGACTGTAATATATATATTAAGACACTGCCTGAATTGTATTAGAAATAGTACACCACGGAATGCACTGTAGATATAGACTACACTGCATGCAGAGTGTGATATATATATATATATATATATATATATATATATATATATATATACACACAGCATCTCACAAAAGTGAGTACACCCCTCACATTTTTGTAAATATTTTATTTCATCTTTCCGTGTGACAACACTGAAGAAATTACACTTTGCTACAATGTAAAGTAATGAGTGTACAGCTTGTATAACAGTGTAAATTTGCTGTCCCCTCAAAATAACTCAACTCACAGCCGTTAATGTCTAAACCGCTGGCAACAAAAGTGAGTACACCCCTAAGTGAAAATTTCTCAATTGTGCCCAAAGTGTCAATATTTTGTGTGGCCACCATTATTTTCCAGCATGACCTCAACCCTCTTGGGCATGGAGTTCATCAGAGCTTCACAGGTTGCCACTGGAGTCCTCTTCCACTCCTCCATGACGACATCACAGAGCTGGTGTTAGAGACCTTGTGCTCCTCCACCTTCCATTTGAGGATGCCCCATTGATGCTCAATAGGGTTTAGGTCTGGAGACATGCCTGGCCAGTCCATCACCTTTACTCTCAGATTCTTTAGCAAGGCAGTGGTCACCTTGGAGGTGTGTTTGGGGTGGTTATCATGTTGGAATACTGCCCTGTGGCCCAGTCTCTGAGGGGAGGGGATCATGCTCTGCTTCAGTATGTCAAAGTACATGTTGGCATTCAAGGTTCCCTGAACGATAGCTCCCCAGTGCTGGCAGCACTCATGCAGCCCAAGACCATGACACTCCCTTCACCATGCTTGACTGTAGGCAAGACACACTTGTCCTTTTACTCTTCACCTGGTTGCCACCCCACACGCTAGACACCATGTGAACCAAATAAGTTTATCTTGGTCTCATCAGACCACAGGACATAGTTCTAGTAATCCCTGTCCTTGTCTTCATAAACCTGTTTGCAGGCTTTCTTGTGCATCATCTTTAGAAGAGGCTTCCTTCTGGGACGACAGCCAAGCAGACTAATTTGATGCAGTGTGCGGCTTACAGTCTAAGCACTGACAGGCTGATCCCCCACCCCTTCAACCTCTGCAGCAATGCTGGCAGCACTCATATGTCTATTTCTCAAAGACAATCTCTGGATATGAAGCTGAGCACGTGCACTCAACTCCTTTGGTTGACCATGGCGAGACCTGTTCTGAGTGGAACCTGTCCTGTTAAACTGCTGTATGGTCTTGGCCCCCATGCTGCAGCTCAGTTTCAGGGTCTTGGCTATCTTCTTATAGCCTAGGCCATCTTTATGTAGGGCAACCATTCTTTTTTCAGATCCTCAGAGAGTTCTTTGCCGTGAGGTGCCATGTTGAAGTCCAGTGACCAGTATGAGAGAGTGAGAGCGATAACTCCAAATTTAACATACCTGCTCCCCATTCACACCTGACACCTTGTAACATTAACGAGTCACATGACACTGGGGAGGGAAAATGGCTAATTGGGCCTAATTTGGACACTTTCACTTAGGGGTGTACTCACTTTTGTTGCCAGCAATTTAGACATTAATGGCTGTTTGTTGAGTTATTTTGAGGGGAAAACAAATTTACACTGCTATACAAGCTGTACACTCACTACTTTACATTGTAGCAAAGTGTAATTTCTTCAGTGCTGTCACATGAAAAGATATGATAAATTATGTACAAAAATGTGAGGGGTGTATATATAAATGATATGGGGTATGGGATTAAAAGTACCATTTCTGTCTTTGCAGATGACACCAAGCTAGTCTCACTTTTGTGAGATACTGTATATATATACGAGACTGACTGTGTGTATATATATATATATATATATATATATATATATATATATATATATATATATATATATATATTATATATATATCAAATACACCACCACTAACTGAATAACCTGCCTGCTTAATCTTAATTACGCTATCTTTCCATCCACACCAACAACACTACACAAGGCCACCGTGTAAACAGCCTTATATAGTGTGGGGCGTAGATTTAGTCACCCTGAGCCAAGATTGGCCAAAAGCATGCTGCCTTTGGCCAATTATGGCTCTCTTAGCAGAGGGCGCTGGGATTGGCCAAAGCATACAGGTCAGGTGCATGATTTAGCCAATCATCATACAGCAATGCACTGCGATCTCACAGTGCGTTTTGGAGCTCGAATTTGCCGTGAACGTCCCATAATGTTCGTTCTTAGGCGAACGGGCGAACTACCTGATATTCAAGTCGAATTTGTGTTCGACCCGAACATCAAGCTCATCCCTAGTTATGAGGAAAGGTTACGAGCACTGAACTTGTTCTCTCTGGAGAGGAGATGCTTGAGAGGGGATATGAGTTTAATGTACAAATACCGTACTAGTGACCCCACAATAGGGATAAAGCTTTTCCGCGGAAGGGAATTTAATAAGACACGCGGCCATTCACTATAATTGGAAGAAAAGCGGTTTAACCTTAAATTGCGTAGAGGGATCTTTACTGTAAGAGTGGTTAAGATATGGAATTCTCTTCCACAGGCAGTTGTTTCAGCGGGGAGCATCGATAATTTAAAAAACTATTAAATAGGCACCTGAACGACCACAACATATAGGGATATGCAATGTAATACTGACATAAAATCACACACATAGGTTGGATTTGATGGACTTGTGTCTTTTTTCAACCTGGCCTACTATGTAACTACCCTGTTTTCCCGAAAATAAGACCTAGCGTGATTGTCAGTGATGGCTGCAATATAAGCCCTACCCCCCAAATAAGCCCTACCCTGTTTCCCCAAAAATAAGCCCTAGCCTGAAAATAAGACCTACAAGGACTTTAACTAGGGCTTATTTGGGGTGTAGGGCTTATATTGCAGCCTTTACCGACAATCACGCTAGGTCTTATTTTCGGGGAAACAGGATATGTAACTATATAACTTCTGAGGGATACCCTCTCTGTGTGAGTCTCTCTCCCATCTCATCAAGGCATTTTTGGCATTTCCTAGGGTCATTAACTATTTGAGTTACTCTGGTTAATTGGCTCTTTGGTATTGATTTAAATACCCCTGTAGGATGAAAGCTCCTATAGTGTAACAGTTGATTACACTTAGCATAATATCCAAAAATGAAACCTGAGTAGAACTATATGTAATGTTGAACTGAAGACCCGATCCCAGATAATTCAAATAATTATTGAAAAGCAGGAGAGTTTCAATGTCACCTGTCCACACTGCAACCATGTTGTCTATGAATCTAGACCAGTGTTTCTCAACTCCAGTCCTCAAGGCGCCCCAACAGGTCATGTTTTCAGGCTCACCATTATTTTGCACAGGTGATTTGATCAGTTTCACTGCCTTAGTAATTAACACAGCTGTTTCATCTGAGGGAAATTCTGAAAACACGACCTGTTGGTGCGCCTTGAGGACTGGAGTTGAGAAACACTGATCTAGACCACCCAGTAATTTATGGTTATAAATAAAATAACTTTCGATCATCTCCATAAAAGTGGTTTGCATAGGGCGGTGCCTAGTTAGAACCCATCACTGCTCCTTTTAGTTGTAAGAAGTGTGACTCTTTGAACAAAAAAATCATTTTCCTCAACTACAACCTGCAATAATTCTAACAAGAAGGCGAACTCTGTGCTATCATACAAACGGGAGTGTGTTAGAAGTCGGCGGCATGCTTCAATTTCTAGCTCATGAGGAATGATAGTGTATAAATTTGATACAGTATATCCCAAGTGACGAGGATGAAGTCAGGCACCACAGACATTTTACTAATTTTTATCCAAGAAATCCCCAGCATCTTGAATATATGATCTGGTTTATAGTACCAGAGGGGTTAAAACTTTATCCAAATATTTGGCTAACATTGTGGTGACAGACTCCATCCCTGACACAATCAGGTGACCAGGAGGATTAGCCGGATCTTTGTGAATTTTCAGCAGAACATAAATCACTCTTGTGATTGGGTATTCAGTAATTAGGAAGAGTGAGGTGTCACTATCAATAATGTCATTCTTTACTGCCTGTGTTACCAAGTTTTTAATTCTAGCTTGTACACGAAATACCAGGCTACTGCCAAGGGGCATATAAGTCTCTCTATCCGATACTGTCTAATAATCTCATCCTCATATTTCTTGGTGTCCATTACTACTATAACACCCCCTTGTTGACCGGCTTGATCAAAATGTCACGCCGTGCTGACAGAGAGGATACTGCCTCCAGTTCCTCTTTGGTTAGATTATTGGGTGTATGATCGATTTTAGAACGGTCACCCAAAAATGACTTAATATGGCAATCTACCTTGTTGATAAAAACCTTAACAGCCGAGCACGATGTGGGGGGTGTGGTGCAACTCTTAACCCTTAAATCTAAGATTTTAATCGATAAAGGTAGTAAATCATGCTGTTGTCCATTGGGTTTAGTAGAGAAAAACGCCTTCAAACTAATGTG
Source organism: Aquarana catesbeiana (assembly GCF_042186555.1). NCBI lineage: Eukaryota > Metazoa > Chordata > Amphibia > Anura > Ranidae > Aquarana > Aquarana catesbeiana. The sequence continues at coordinate 510,753,714 of NC_133325.1, read as the reverse complement.
TCTGTAAAATCGGTATATATCTTGTTTCAGTATAAGTTCATTCATATGTTCCTTGGGGCAAAAGCCCAACCCCTTATTTAAAACATTTAATTCAGTTTCAGTCAAAGAAAAAGAAGAAATGTTATGTATCACATAAGATGTTAGAGCCCTTGCACACTGGGGCGGGGGGCGGCATCGGCGGTAAAACGCCGCTATTATTAGCGGCGTTTTACCGTCGGTATGCGGCCGCTAGCGGGGCGGTTTTACCCCCCGCTAGCGGCCGAGAAAGGGTTAAATACCACCGCAAAGCGCCTCTGCAGAGGCGCTTTGCCGGCGGTATAGCCGCGCCGTCCCATTGATTTCAATGGGCGGGAGCGGTATACACACCGCTCCTTCACCGCTCCGAAGATGCTGCTGGCAGGACTTTTTTTACCGTCCTGCCAGCGCATCGCTCCAGTGTGCAAGCCCTCGGGGCTTGCACACTGGATACACAGCAGCGGCACTTTCGGGGCGGTTTGCAGGCGCTATTATTAGCGCAATAGCGCCTGCAAACCGCCCCAGTGTGCAAGGGCTCTTACTGTCTCTGATGAATTCTCAACCTGGTAGCAATGCCATGAGTCCTTAGATTTCTTTGGTCGCCTGTGTCGTTTACCCCCCCCCCCCTTTCAGGTGCAGAGCTGGCTGAAGCTGCTATAAAACTAGGTGCTGTAGCATTATTAGAAGATCCTGTAGAAGCAACAGATGATGTGGATGTAGAGAAATGTTTGTATCACTGTATCGTCTTATTACGATAATAGTTGGTATCCATCCAGTTATAAATTCTATAGCCTGTATAATCCTCAGGAACTCTCTCGAGCTTTGATCATTTACGGAGCTTGATATTCTTCTGGTATGTAACCATTTTTTTATCACCCAATATCTTAATTTTTGTTAGTTCATGCTGGTTCATCAATTCAGAGAGTTGTCTCTCTAAATCCGTTATTTTTTGGGGCACCTCGCTCCTTTCTTGTTGTAAGAACTGTGTAAGTGTCATCAGATCAAATGAGCACTTATTAATTATCTGTGCAAACTTGGTCTTGAACTCCTCGTTCTGAGCAAACATGTAGGAACTAGATGAACCCGCAATCCCCTTGGGATTATCTGAAATTTGTAGTACTCAGCCAGAGTGAATTTGTGTAGTTCTAACATTATTGAACTCTGTTCCAATTCCCGTGTGAGTTGTACTGAGGAAGACTATGTCAAAAAGTGCCACAATACAACGGTGTCAGTAAAAATGCAAGATGCATCCTCTAGTTAGTAGTAGAACGATCCAGTCACCCCCATTTCTTTACTGATTTCAAATAGACCGATGCAAGTTCATGTAGGTATATAGATGAAAAACAGGTGAGGTGAACAGCACTCAGTAAGTCTCTGTGTGCAACGCAATCAGACCATCCTACTGGCCATATATAGAAAAAGATTTGAAGGATTGCTGCACCAACATTTATTGAAATAACATGCAAAAAAGTCCATCAAAGGTATTCCATCATTACCGTTTCGGGCTGGTATCGATAGCGCCTTTCTTCAGATAAGAACACAACAAGATTCATATACATCAGTATTTATAACACAGACACATTTGGAATCAATCACGTTAATTACATCATCAATTAACTTTACATCTCAAAAACGTTTTCACTCAATAACAAATGAAAATAAACAAAAATAAAAAAATAGCAAGAAAATAACACTACTCCAAAATATACGCAACCTTACAAATATTCACAAAATCATTTCAAAACATATCTATTTCTTAAAAAAACTCTTCAGTATTATCCCACACAGAAAAAAATATTTAGAAACTTCTAAAGATGTATTTAAAGAGATATTTACTCACACAAAGAGATATAAATCCATGACTATAGTACAACAGATGTTACATACCCACTGCTTACCCAGGCAACCCACTCCAACATTTTATTACCCCCTTTTTTCCCATTAAAGGAGACCACATCATTTTTGGAGTACTTATCGGCCATAGCAGCCCCTTTATTATTAAATCAATTAAAATTAACATGTTTGAAAACAACATCTGTTGAACCTCAACTGGCCCCTAGCATCAACACAACGATCATCGCCATGCACTGTGTTACCTTTAACTGAAAATAGGCCTCCATCTGACAAGCTAGCTCGGAGACAACCCAAACACTGCCCGCAGTGCACCCTTTCACCAAATTCCAGCTAAATAACATTAGCTGAAATACCACCAACGGGCCCATACTACCGTTGAGTCCCGCATTCACCTTATCTGGGAGGGGTTTCTTCCTTCACCTGCAATGACCAACACCCGTCAACTGCCACGACATCCTAGAAATAGATCTCTGTAAAGAAAAGCATGTCACAAATACACAACCCAAACCTATTACAGGGAGGGAGGGTGGGAAGCTGGTTCCTCTGCTCACACTGATGCTGGGGAGGGACCTCCTACCACTTACTTTCCTGCTGACTCCACCTCTTCCCCTTTTCTCACCAATAAGATCCCCTCTTACAATTACTCCTATGTACCCCTGTTCACCCAGTCATGTAAGCCCTACGTTCATTTTCTTTTGAGCATTACTCCGGGCTTCTCTTGACTATAGTACAACAGATGTTACATACCCACTGCTTACCCAGCCAACCCAGTGCAACATTTTATTACCTCCTTTTTTCCCATTAAAGGAGACCACACCATTTTTGGAGTACTTATCGGCCATAACAGCCCCTTTATTAATAAATCAATTAAAATTAACATGTTTGAAAACAACATCTGTTGAACCTCAACTGGTCATGTTGGTCTATGCAGGCCATACCTCCCCCCAGCATCAACATAACGATCATCACCATACACTGCGGTACCTTTAACTGAAAATAGGCCTCCAGCTGACAAGCTAGCTCGGAGACAACCCAAACACTGCCCGCAGTGCACCCTTTCACCAAATTCCAGCTAAATAACATTAGCTGAAATACCACCAACGGGCCCATACTACCGATGAGTCCCGCATTCACCTTATCTGGGGGGGTTTCTTCCTTCACCTGCAACGACCAACACCCACCACAGCAAACAAGGGTAAAACCTACCCTTGAGCGCACCTCCACACCCTCAGTGCTCGTTCAATGCCATCCTGAATATGTATCCCCACGTCATTGAGGTGTACATCATTGTCTCGAAGGTAACGCCAAGTATCTACCTCCAACTCCAGATGCCTGATAGCTAGCCCCCCATTCTTCACCACAAACCTACTGACCTCTCTATTAACCTTCTTCCTGGCCTTGTTAACCCTCTCCACCGATCTCGCAAACCTCCATGTGGTCCTGGCAATCACATCCAACCACACAATCAGCATCCTGAGAAAGGCAGAATGGAGATGCAGAAAATCGAATTTGATATCCCGAGTGATATCCAGTTTTGACCTCAGGCCTAAGTCATTCCCCCCTTCATGTAGAACTAAAATGTCCGGGGGCCTGTCTAAACCTTGCAAAACGGTGCACTTCAGGCACAATCCTGCTCCAAAGCATCCCTGGAACTCCCAACCATTTAATGCAAGCTTCCCTTCTGGAAATGCCCAACTGCCTACCCGCAGGCCTAACATCCGCCCTTCTTGCTCCCCAACAGACAAAGAATGTCCCATAATGCAGACCAACCCCTGCGGACAACCTGTAAAAGAAGAAAAACAAAACATCCAACATGGCCAATGACTCAGTGTCCCCATGCACACAAACCCATGCCGACATCTCCCTATCCCCCCATCCTCTACATCTCTAACAACTCCGGCCGAACATATGACCTAAGCCGTCTTGACTCCCACCGACCAATTCGCTTAACTGACTCCTCGTCCAAACCCCATCTCACTGCCTCTGTAGCCACCCCTATCCTAAATGAATGTGAAAAAAATTTCAGACTCCCCAATCCCAATGCCTTCAAACACTTGCGAAACACTGAAATAAACTGGAATCTTGACAGCGATTCCCCATTCTCGTGTATTAAAAAGGAGCCCATCCCTCCTGGACGGATCTCAAGAAAACTCTTAACAGTTGAAACTGGGCACAAGGGAGACCCCGGTATCGCAAAAACCATTATCCATTTACCTTTACCTTCCTGATCCGTTTTGGACTTTTTTACCCACATGGATAACCTATTCTCACCGCAAATGACCTCCTCCGTCCCAATCCCACCTTTTTCTTTTTTTGAAGGACCGATGAGCTCCGCGATCCTGAATGCCCCAAAAACGCCAGGGCAAACGCGGTTCTGAACAGCAGCAGTTCATAATTTGATGAACAGGTTTCACGTAACTGCACAAAGAGCCTTCCCAGCAATTCAAATGACACCGGACGCCTATCATCCTTGCGCTGTACCCCTCTCCTATACCCTTTCACGGCCTGCCTAACCCCAAATTCCTTCGTAAAATCCTGTTCTCCGTTCAGTTTGACCCAAAAGGCAAGGCTCACCAATTTTTTCACCAATTCTGACACCGACACCCCCTCTTCCAGGTTCCTATATCCAAAATACATCACCAGTAGCCTAAGATCCGGTGTGCTATCTGACCCGCCAACCTGTGTCAACAGTGACTCCCATTCTGACCACACCCTGCTGTACGCTGCCCATGTCGCCTCACTTACTGACCGTCTGATCCAGCCGAAGACGACTCCAATGCAATCTTCCACAGACCCGGGGGACAAGGGACCCCGTGCGTGTCCGCCGCAGGGGCCAATTCCTGAAACTTGTCCCACTGAAAGCTAGACAGCGCGTCAGCAATGACATTTTCTACTCCTGGCAAGTGCACTGCATATATAAACACATTCAACTGCACGCACCTTAGAACTAAATGTCTCAACAAACGCACCACCGGCAGAGATGCCGCTGACACCGTGTTGATGACCTGAACCACCCCTAGATTATCACCATGGAAGCGTACCTTCAGATCCCTGAAGGATTCTCCCCATAGCTCCACCGCCAGTACCACCGGAAATAGCTCCAGCAGCACCATGTTCTTCAAAAACCCCGCTTTTTTCCAAGATTCTGGCCATGGCCCCGCACTCCACTTCCCCTCCAAAAAAGCCCCGAAACCCGTGGATCCCGCTGCATCCGTATATAACTCTAAATCAAAGTTACTCACCGGCCCCGACATCCACAAAGCCCTTTCATTGAAGTGCTCCAGGAACAAGTGCCATATCCACAAGTCGTCCCTATGTTCCTTTTTCAGCCTTACAAAGTGGTTTGGGGATTCCACCCCCCCTGTGCTGGCCGACAGCCGCCTGCTGAAAACCCTGCCCATGGGGATTATGTGACACGCAAAATTCAACTTACCCAAAACAGACTGTAGAGTCCTAAGCTGTACCTTGCGTAATCCCACGATCGCCCGAATCTCCGGCTGTAGCGCCCTCAGCTGGTCCTCGGGCAGTCGGCACTCCATCGCCTCTGAATCCACCACGATGCCCAGGAAACTAATTACCGTAGTCGGCCCTTCTGTCTTGTCCGGAGCCAGGGGAATCCCAAAACGTACCGCTATGTGTTCCAGCGTTGTCAATAACACCGCACAAACTTCGGATGAAGCTGGGCCTACACACAAGAAATCATCCAGATAATGGATGATGGAATTCACTCTCACGACGTCCTGGACCACCCATTCTATGAATGAACTGAAAAGTTCAAATAGTGCACATGAAATAGAGCAGCCCATTGGCAAGCAGCGATCCACATAGTATTCCTCCTGTCAATGACAACCTAGGAGATGAAAACTGTCCGAGTGGACGGGAAGTAATCTGAATGCAACCTCGATATCCATTTTTGTCATCTTAGCCCCTCACCCATAGCGCCTTAACCAAAAAAACGCCGCATCAAATGATGTGTACGAAACTGTGCACATCTGTGGATCAATGGCATTATTCACTGACCCCCCTTTGGGGAAAGAGAGTTGGTGAATCAGCCTATATTTCATCGGCTCTGTGACAGACCTAGCCAGGAGAGAGACTTTTGGCGGGGACTGTATAATAGCCTCTTGCCGATCGATCATGGGCCCTTGCATTTGGGGGAACGGTGCTCTTTGTGAGCTGTACGCCTGGGGACCCTTGAGGTGGTATTACTGTGGATTCAGGTCCTGGTCCCCCAGGACACACAGACTCTGGGGACCCTGGATTTGCCATATTGGAATAGTGGCTGATTCATAATGCTGGGACAGATACTGTTAGGAGATGCTGATGTAAATTCCAGCACCTGTCTGTCTGTTGTCTGCTAAAATGTGTATTGTAAATAAGTCTATAGTATGGGATCTAAGAGTCATTAGATCCCCATTGTTGTTTGTGTTAATTAACTCTGCTATTGTGTGAAGAAGAGTCTATGTTGATTGTGATAATGTTGATTGGATTTTCTGAACTACAAGATGGCCAGTCTGGCCTAAAAGTAATGTCTGATTCATCTAGGCTGTCTAAAGGGATTAGTTAATTAGCTCATGTTAATTAGGTTATTTAGGTTACAGCTGTATTGTTAGAGTAATATGAGCAGGAGGTCTGCACCTCTACTTTTAGTGTATAAAAGCCTGTATTTTGCAATGAGATTCCTGGTTGAACTTACATACAGCCTGCCTGGTGTTTGTTCTGAGCTATCACAACTGGGTTAGAATGGCACAGAGCTGTAGTTCTAATCCCGGAGCATTGGATGACCGAACCATCAGACGTTGCAATCTGATTCAATAGCTGCAGAGGAGTGTTGGGAGAGTGGAACCAAACGAGCAAAAAGGGGCTCGTTACATTGGTTGGCAGCTGTGGGATTTGCTCTCCAGTTACTGGGACACTCCAAACTAGCCTGCAGGAGAGCCACGCTGAAAGACTTACTTGAGAGCCGTGGAGGGAATGGTGGGATCGTGCTTCTTTGCCGTGAACACATCCAAACCATCACCTGGATCCAAGGTAGCAGGATAGCAGGAGAGGAGAGATACCATCCACTATGGATGAGGAATTCAGAAGGAGGTTGCGAGAGGTGCAGATACAGCACAGAGGACCAGTATCAGAGGAGGTTCTGCTAGGATGGTTTGATTTGATCCGCTGTGAACTCTGGAAGGAAGCGCTAGCCCGTGAGCAGCGACACCAGGGAAAAGTTCTCCCCTCCATCCATGTGAGGTACTGGTTGCAGTATGAAGTGCGAATGCTGTTTTTGGGGGAACAGCCGAACCAGGAGTGGACAGCCGAGTTAAGCAGGCTGATCCGGGCAGAAATGCAGTTGGACGAGAGCTACAGAGCCCTCCAGTGGTATGTAGCCCAAGTGTGCCCGTGGACAGCGGATGACAGCCCCACGGAAGGCTTTGACTACGATGGCCTGGGATTGTTATACTGGAGGCTGTCCAGGGACCCTGACTTTGGGAGTGATTGGGAGTGGCGTTTGGAGGAAATAATGGAGCACAGAGAGCGAAGACTGAATGTCTCAGAAGTGCACTGGGCACTGGAAGATTTGGAGTTTCTGGCCGTTCAGGAATGGGAGCTTGAGATTGCCTACAGACAGCTGTTAGACTCTGCTCAGAAGCAGGGTGGTGCTCCCTTTGCCTGGGACTATCAGAAAATACCAGTTGACAACTCTGAAATCCTGGCTGAAGAGTTGACAAGGTGGCATAGTAACGGTATGCTTTGCCAACCTGCCCCCGCAGCTATGGAGGCGGAGGTCTTATGGCGGATGCAGCAAGTGCTGACTGACCTTGATGAACCTGTTTCTGCATTGGATTATCTTGGATGGAGGAATGTGCCTGTCCAGCAGAATGCCAGAGAATCGGCAGTGGAAAATCTGACGATTGCCGTCCCCAAACCTGAAGTGCTGACAACAGGGCAGAGCTCTGCTAACCTCTGCCCAGCACTGATAGCATCTTCTGGGTTCCACGGAGAGGAGATGGTGAACCTTTATTCCCAGACACCAGTTGCAGAGACAGGGGATTTGATAGACTTTTCTGCTGAGGAAGAACAACCTGGTGAGCCTCCAGCAGAAGAGCTGTTATTAGGGCCAAACTTCACTGTGCTCTGCCCAGCACTGATAGCATCTTCTGGGTTCCAGGGACAGGAGATGGTGAACCTTTATCCCCAGACACCAGTTGCAGAGACAGGGGATTTGATAGACTTTTCTGCTGAGGAAGAACAACCTGGTGAGCCTCCAGCAGAAGAGGAGCTGTTATTAGGGCCAAACTTCACTATACTCAGCACCAACAGAAGTATCTGTGAAGTTACAAGGAACTTCCCCAGCTGAAGCATTGGCAACCGGACAGAGGGTCCAAGATCTCTGCCCTACACCTGTGGTGGTTCCGGAGGCTCAGGGTGAGAAGCAGGTGGTTACTTCCCAGCAGCAGATCAGGATACAGGGGGAGAAGGGAGAGGAGGTGTTCGTCGTCCCTCCCCAACAGTTAGCCGGAGCAGATGGTGTGGGGTTTCCAGCAGAAGGGCTGGCAACAGGGCCGAGTACTGCTGGACTCTGCCCTCAACTAACAGAGGATGGATGTCCTGTGAAGGTGGATGGGACTTCAGTCTCCACCTGTATACCCCAGGGATGCTGGGCCTTCGGCCCAGATCCCCAACAGCATGACGGAGTGAGCCCAGACACCCTGTCTTCTCTCCAGCGGCAGAAAGGACTCCAGGGAGAAGGGCCAGTCCAGGCCTCTCCCCAGCGGCAGATATGTTCTCTGAGAGAGGCAGAGGTTGGCTGGGTGAGTAATACTTTGTTTGGAACAATTTGTTTGGAGTACTATGTGGGTACAGGCATTAGAGGACTGGAACTACTGACTAACTTCGGAGTCAACCCGTCTGGGGTCTCCTCCTGTGTTAGTCTCCTGCCGAAAGGGGAGAAATGTAACAGACCTAGCTGGGAGAGAGACTTTTGGAGGGGACTGTATGCTAGCCTCTTGCCAATCAATCGGCGGCCCTTGCATTTGGGGGAACGGTGCTCTTTGTGAGCTGTATGCCTGGGGACCCTTAAGGTGGTATTACTGTGGATTCGGGTTCTGGTCCCCCAGGACACACAGACTCTGGGGACACTGTATTTGCCATATTGGAATAGTGGCTGATTCATAATGCTGGGACAGATACTGTTAGGAGATGCTGATGTAAATTCCAGCACCTGTCTGTCTGTTGTCTGCTAAAATGTGTATAAGAGTCATTAGATCCCCATTGTTGTTTGTGTTAATTAACTCTGCTATTGTGTGAAGAAGAGTCTATGTTGATTGTGATAATGTTGATTGGATTTTCTGAACTACAAGACGGCCAGTCTGGCCTAAAAGTCATGTCTGAGTCATCTAGGCTGTCTAAAGGGATTAGTTAATTAGCTCATGTTAATTAAGTTAATTTGGTTACAGCTGTATTGTTAGAGTAATATGAGCAGGAGGTCTGCACCTCCACTTTTAGTGTATAAAAGCCTGTATTTTGCAATAAAGTGAGATTCCTGGTTGAACTTACATACAGCCTGCCTGGTGTTTGTTCTGAGCTATCACAACTGGGTTAGAACGGCACAGAGCTGTAGTTCTAATCCCGGAGCATTGGATGACCGAACCATCAGACGTTGCAATCTGATTCAATAGCTGCAGAGGAGTGTCGGGAGAGTGGAACCGAACGAGCAAAAGGGGGCTCGTTACAGGTTCCTTTTTGGGGACCACCCCTAAGGGCGAGACCACTAAGTCAGGAATTGGCAACATTGGGAAAGGGCCTGCCATACGCCCTAACGCAACTTCCTTTCCGCAGTTTCTCTGAAACCACCTCTGGATGTTGCATTGCTGAACGTAGGTTCCTAGCCATTGGGGGAGAGACAACTAGATTTGTCGGTATCCTAAAACCCTCCAAAAACCCCCGACCCAGCATCTGCGCTGCCTTCCTATCGGGGTATCTAGAAAAGGACGCATCTTTTCCACTTTCACCGGCGTCATCCCTTTTGTTCGCAGACTCTCCAGCCCTGCCTTTACCTTGTTTGAAACACCGGGACACCGGGTGGGCTCCCCCACAACCAGAGCATTCATGCTTGTACTTGCAGTTCCCCCCGAATTTGCAGATGCCCTCGTTGTATTGCCAACAGACTCCCTTTTTCTTTGAGGCTGATTGTCCGGGAGTAGCTGAGCCACTGGCCCCACCTGGAAAAAACTGATTGGGTGCCCTCGTCGATGTCATCAAGCGCATCCACAGACTAATATCCTTGTGGTCCCACCGCAGAGCCGGACGTATCGCCCTCCGCTGACGAAACTGCTTGTCGTATCGCAACCATGCTACTCCCTCCCTATTGCATCCAGGTAACAGACAAGCGCAGAGCAATGCTCCGGGTTTTTCTCTCCTATAACACTGGCCAAAATAGCGAACGCCTGAAGCCAGTTCTGGAACGTCCGCGGTATGAGTCTGTACCTCCTCTTCTCTTCGTCCTCCTTCTTATTGTCCTCTGGTTTCACCCTGTCCAAGTTGAACTTCTCCAGGGGTAGCAGGGAAAATATCTGCACATATTAGCTTTTCAAATTTTTTCCCTGACCTCCTGCTTCAAATGAGCTCCCAGCGGTCCCTCAAAACAAACATATACTTCACACCGGGCCGCATCCACCAACCTGATCAAGTCTTGTTTTTTAGCCGCCTCTTCCGTCGCCCCTACTTTTTTCCCCAAAGAATTCTCGCTTTCCGTACTCAGAGTAGCCACCACGGTGTCCCCCACCGTGGGTGTAGGATTTGGTGTTGAGGGCCCCGGCTGTGTCCGCGGTACCGCCTCAGCAGACACAGACCCCCCCACCCCCACTGCCGCTGGTCTGACAGACCTAGTAACCCCAGGCTCAAACCTACTAAACAATTCCTTTAACCCTGCCAGGAACCCCTGCATACCACCCTCTGCTGGGGCATGGTCATAGACCCTCGTAGCTAGAGGAGGAACAGTGGGGGGTGCCTCACACTGAGAAGGGCTCCGTGGCCCACCCACTGTGACCCCCCTGCTAACTCCTCACTCCCCCACCCTCTAAATACCCCAAATTAGCAGTAGACTTACCGGGCTGCCTGGAAGAAGTCCCACCAGCTGAAGGTCCCGCCTCCATCGCTGACATGGTTCTGTGCGGTCCTTCTTCCTCCGATATGGAAATTTCCCCTTCTGATTAATCTGCAATCTGCTCCTCTGCTCCCACTGCCAGCCCTCCAGGGGATCCTTCCCTGGATGCCGGAGATCTGTGTCCCGGACGGCCACACTTCCTCACTCCTGGCGACTTGCATGTAGCTTTCCTCGGGCCTCTGGTATTGTCCTAAACCCGCTGTCCCAGTGCGCCCGCCGGTCTCCTCGTCCTCTGCACCACGTTCGAGCACTGGGGACCGCTGGCTGAGGAACCTGATGGCCCGGCGGCCATGGCTGCGTTCGTCCCCCGCCGAAGCCCCGCTATGGCTGAGCCAGGGGCGGAACCCGAAAGCTCCATGTCCTGCTGCATGGCCGGGCGTGTTGTGGGACCCAGGTATCCTTGAGGCCCCCCGCCGATTCTGGTCTCTGCATCTGGAACCTCCCAGAGCCCCCCTACCCGGAACCACCAATCGTTTTGCAGGGGGCTCTGAAGGGACATGTGTGGGGCTGCTTGCATGCCTCTGTGCTCTGGGAGGTGAGTCGGGGGAGAATCGATCTGGCGGACGGGACCGCCGCACCCGGGCCGACTCCCTCCTCTCGGTGCTGGCTGTCGCTGCCTTCTCCCCCAGGACCAGGGAGACCTGGTCCCGCAGCCACCGCTCACCTTTCACGCCTCAGCGGCCCGCAATTGTCCCATCAGCTTCTCCAGGGATGACGCTTCCAAGCTGGTTCCTTTGCTCACACTGACGCTGGGGAGGGACCTTCTACCACTTACTTTCCTGCCGACTCCTCCTCTTCCCCTTTTCTCAGCAATAAGATCCCCTCTTACAATTACTTCTATGTACCCCTGTTCACCCAGTCATGTAAGCCCTACGTTCATTTTCTTTTGGGCATTACTCTGGGCTGTCTGAGTTTAACCACTTGCCGACTGCCTCACGTCTATATACGCGAACAGAGCGGCACGGGCAGGCAAAATCAGGTACCTGATACGTGATGCCTTCCCGCGGGCGGGGGTCCGATCGGACCCCCCCCGGTGCCATAGGCGGTCGGCTCTTGTTCGCGGGCGATGAGAGGTCAGGGGGAGGCCATCCATTGATGGCCACCCCCTCCCGATCGCTCCCAGCGAATCAAATGCTTCCTCTCCCTCTGTAATGTAAACAGAGGGAGAGGAAGTGATGTCATCCCTCCTCGAGCCGTTCTTTTTGATCCGGCGCCGAGGAGAGAAGACATCCAAGTAAGTGCACCAACACTACACTTCCAGTAGAACACGCAGGCACACTTTTCACCCCCCTGTCACCCCCCGATCACCCCCCTGTACCCCCTGTCACTCTGACACCAATAGCAGTGTTTTTTTTTTGCATTGGTGTCAGTTTGTGACAGTTATAAGTGTTAGGGCAGTTAGGTTAGCCCCCTTTAGGTCTAGGGTACCCCCTTTAGGTCCAGGGTACCCCCCTAACCCCCCCTAATAAAGGTTAACCCGTGATCACCCCCCGTCACCAGTGTCGCTAAGCGATCATTTTTCTGATCGCTGTATTAGTGACACAGGTGACGCTAGTTTAGGGAGGTAAGTATATAGGTTCGCTGTCAGTGTTTTATAGCGACAGGGACCCCCATATACTACCTGCTAAAGGTTTTAACCCCCTGATTGCCCCCTAGTTAACCCTTTCACCAGCGATCACCGTATAAGTGTTACGGGTGACGCTGGTTAGATAGTTTGTTTTTTGTAGTTTATTATAGTTTATTATAGTTTTAGGGCACCCGCCGTTTATTACCTTATAAAGGTTTAACCCCCTAATTGCCCGGCGGTGATATAAGTTAAGTTTTTAGGATCAGATAAGGTCTGCGTCGCCCCAGGCAGCGTCAGGTTAGCGCCAGTACCGCTAAAACCCACGCACGCAGCATACACCTCCCTTAGTGCTATAGTATCTGAACGGATCAATATCTGATCCGATCAGATCTATACTCCCCAGCAGTTTAGGGTTCCCTGAAACGCAGTGTTAGCGGGATCAGCCCAGATACCTGCTAGCACCTGCATTTTGCTCCTCGGCCCAGCCCAGCCCAGCCCACCCAAGTGCAGTATCGATCGATAACTGTCACTTACAAAACACTAAGCACACATAACTGCAGCGTTCGCAGAGTCAGGCCTGATCCCTGCGATCGCTAACAGTTTTTTGGTAGCGTTTTGAATCAGTCGCTGACAGTCAGGAGCTTTTTTGCCTGTGAGTCTCACTAGTGTACCCCTAAATTTAGAGCCCAAAATGGCAAATCGAAGGTACACTAGTGAAGAGGCCTACAGGTTTCTGAGCATGACAGATAGTGAAGAGAAAGTCACTCATCTGTCAGATTCAGGCTCAGAATACGTTCCTGTAGAGGACAGCGGCTCCATGACAGATAGCTCTGACGACGGAGTTGTGGTCCCTGCTAAGGTCAGGCGTACCAGACCCCGAACTTATTCTGTCCTTGAAGTGCAAGAACCGCAGGGCTCTCGTATGGAGCAGAGAAGTACTAGTGCCGCTATTCCTTTTGGTGAACTGGCAAGCACCAGCGGCCTAGTACACCCTGGTCGTACATCCAGCACTGCAGTAACACTTGGTGACGTGGCGAGTCCCATAAGTGCAGTTCAAGCTGGCGAGGTGGCAAGCACAAGTAGTGTCCCGCTGCCACCAAGAAGACGAACACAGGCCCGTCGTGCCCATAGTGCCCTTCCTGCTGCATTCGCCAATCCGAATTGGGTACCCACCACTTCTGCAGCACCTGTACTTCCCCCATTCACTGGCCAACCCGGAATTCAGGTGAAAACAGTTGACTTTACGCCACTGGATTTTTATTCGCTGTTTTTCACCGAAGATCTCTATAAATCTATTGTGGACCAAAGCAATTTGGAAACCAATTACGGTTTCCGAATTTAAGATCTTTCTGGGCCTTTCCCTCCTCATGGGGTTGAATAAAAAGAGTGAGTTGCGGTCATATTGGTCCACTGACCCAATTTACCATTAGCCCTTGTTCTCTGCCTCCATGGCCAGGGCACGATACGAGCAGATTTTGCGGTTCATGCACTTCAACGACAATGAACTCTGTCGTCCTCGTGGAGACCCTGCATACGATCGGCTCTACAAAATTCGGCCCCTCGTAAACCACTTCAACCAACGTTTTGCAGACTTGTTTACTCCCCATCAAGTTGTCTGCGTTGATGAGTCCCTGGTTAAATTTTCTGGCCGCTTGTCATTCAAACAGTACCTTCCCAGCAAGCGTGCCAGATATGGGGTCAAGATGTATACAGGCTATACATGTAGTTTTATGGTTTACGAGGGCAAAGATAGTCACGTAGAGCCGACAAACTGCCCTGACTACATAGGAAGCGCTGGCAAGATAGTGTGGGACTTGGTGTCACCCTTATTCGGAAAGGGGTACCACTTGTACGTGGACAATTATTATACGAGCGTGCCACTTTTTAGCCACCTTTTTGATCATCAGATTGGAGCATGTGGCACCGTGCGACCTAATCGCCGGGGCTTTCCCCAGCGGCTTGTAGATTCCCGTCTTAGGCTGGGGGAGAGAGCCTGCTTGAAGTATAATAACTTGCTCGCTATGAAGTGGAGGGATAAGAAGAATGTTTTCATTCTCACCTCCCTTCATGCAGACACGACGGTCCAAATTCCTACGGCGACTGGTGTTGTGGAGAAACCCCTCTGTGTCCACGAATATAACCTTAATATGGGAGGGGTGGACCTCAACGACCAGTTGTTGGCGCCGTACCTAACTGCCCGTAAGGCCAGACGCTGGTACAAAAAAAGTGTCTGTTTATTTATTTCAATTGGCTTTGCTGAATGCTTATGTGCTATACAGAGCTTCAGGACAGACTGGATCCTTCCTTAAATTCCAGGAAGAGATCGTCAGAGCCCTTCTGTATCCAGACGGTGCTCCACCTCACCATCCCCAACCAAATGCAGTAAGCCGGCTGCATGAGAGGCATTTTCTTTATGCCCTCCCGAGTACCCCTACCCAACAAACCCCCCAAAAAAGATGTCGTGTCTGCAGCAAGCGCGGATTTAGGCGTGACACCCGGTATTATTGTCCCCTCTGTCCTGGCAATCCTGGTCTTTGCATTGGTGAATGTTTTGAACGCTACCATACACTAGTGGAGTATTAGCGTAGGGTACAGCACTGCACAGACTAGGACACACTTTCACAGGGTCTCCCAAGATGCTGTCGCATTTTGAGAGACCCAAACCTGGTACCAGTTAAAAAAAGTTAAAGTTACAAAAAAAAGTGTAAAAAAAACAAAAAAAAGTAAAAAAAAAAGAAAAAAACACAAAAAAATATATAAAATAAAAAACCCAAAAATAGTTGTTGTTTTATTGTTCTCTCTCTATTCTCTCTCTATTGTTCTGCATTCTATACTGCAATGTTTTATTGTTATGTTTTTATCATGTTTGCTTTATAGGTATGCAATTTATAGGTATGCAATTTTTTTATACTTTGTTTTTTTATTGTTAACAATGGGCACATATGCCCATGGCATGTTTGAGCAATATATCATTTAGTGACAACTTTGTGCAAAAAAAAAAAAAAAAAAATTGTCACTTTCCCGCAACTTGTGTCAAAAAATAAAATATTCCATGGACTCAACATGCCTCTCAGCAAATAGCTTGGGGTGTCTACTTTCCAAAATGGGGTCATTTGGGGGGGGGGTTTGTGCCATCTTGGCATTTTATGGCCTTCAAAACTGTGATAGGTAGTGAGGAGTGAAATCAAAAATGTATGCCCTTAGAAATCCTGTAGGCGGTGCTTGGTTTTCGGGGCCCCGTACGCGGCTAGGCTCCCAAAAAGTCCCACACATGTGGTATCCCCATACTCAGGAGAAGCAGCTAAATGTATTTTGGGGTACAATTCCACATATGCCCATGGCCTGTGTGAGCAATATATCATTTAGTGACAACTTTGTGCAAAAAAAAAAAAAACTGTCACATTCCCACAACTTGTGTCAAAAAATAAAATATTCCATGGACTCAACGCAATATATCATTTAGTGACAACTTTGTGCAAAAAAAAAAAAATTCTCACTTTCCCGCAACTTGTGTCAAAAAATAAAATATTCCATGGACTCAACATGCCTCTCAGCAAATAGCTTGGGGTGTCTACTTTCCAAAATGGGGTCATTTGGGGGGGGGTTTGTGCCATCTTGGCATTTTATGGCCTTCAAAACTGTGATAGGTAGTGAGGAGTGAAATCAAAAATGTATGCCCTTAGAAATCCTGTAGGCGGTGCTTGGTTTTTGGGGCCCCCTACGCGGCTAGGCTCCCAAAAAGTCCCACACATGTGGTATCCCCATACTCAGGAGAAGCAGCTAAATGTATTTTGGGGTACAATTCCACATATGCCCATGGCCTGTGTGAGCATTATATCATTTAGTGACAACTTTGTGCAAAAAAAAAAAAAACTGTCACATTCCCACAACTTGTGTCAAAAAATAAAATATTCCATGGACTCAACGCAATATATCATTTAGTGACAACTTTGTGCAAAAAAAAAAAAATTCTCACTTTCCCGCAACTTGTGTCAAAAAATAAAATATTCCATGGACTCAACATGCCTCTCAGCAAATAGCTTGGGGTGTCTACTTTCCAAAATGGGGTCATTTGGGGGGGGTTTGTGCCATTTTGGCATTTTATGGCCTTCAAAACTGTGATAGGTAGTGAGGAGTGAAATCAAAAATGTAGGCTCCCAAAAAGTCCCACACATGTGGTATCCCCGTACTCAGGAGAAGCAGCAGAATGTATTTTGGGGTGTAATTCCACATATGCCCATGGCATGTTTGAGCAATATATCATTTAGTGACAACTTTGTGCAAAAAAAAAAAAAAAAAAATTCTCACTTTCCCGCAACTTGTGTCAAAAAATAAAATATTCCATGGACTCAACATGCCTCTCAGCAAATAGCTTGGGGTGTCTACTTTCCAAAATGGGGTCATTTGGGGGGGGTTTGTGCCATCTTGGCATTTTATGGCCTTCAAAACTGTGCTAGGTAGTGAGGAGTGAAATAAAAAATGTATGCCCTTAGAAATCCTGAAGGCGGTGCTTGGTTTTCGGGGCCCTGCACGCGGCTAGGCTCCCAAAAAGTCCCACACATGTGGTATCCCCGTACTCAGGAGAAGCAGCAGAATGTATTTTGGGGTGTAATTCCACATATGCCCATGGCATGTTTGAACAATATATCATTTAGTGACAACTTTGTGCAAAAAAAAAAAAATTCTCACTTTCCCGCAACTTGTGTCAAAAAATAAAATATTCCATGGACTCAACATGCCTCTCAGCAAATAGCTTGGGGTGTCTACTTTCCAAAATGGGGTCATTTGGGGGGGGTTTGTGCCATCTTGGCATTTTATGGCCTTCAAAACTGTGATAGGTAGTGAGGAGTGAAATCAAAAATGTATGCCCTTAGAAATCCTGAAGGCGGTGCTTGGTTTTCGGGGCCCCGTGCGCGGCTAGGCTCCCAAAAAGTCCCACACATGTGGTATCCACATACTCGGGAGAAGCAGCTAAATGTATTTTGGGGTACAATTCCACATATGCCCATGGCCTGTGTGAGCAATATATCATTTAGTGACAACTTTGTGCAAAAAAAAAAAAATTGTCACATTCCCACAACTTGTGTCAAAAAATAAAATATTCCATGGACTCAACATGCCTCTCAGCAAATAGCTTGGGGTGTCTACTTTCCAAAATGGGGTCATTTGGGGGGGTTTTGTGCCATCTTGGCATTTTATGGCCTTCAAAACTGTGATAGGTAGTGAGGAGTGAAATCAAACATTTATGCCCTTAGAAATCCTGAAGGCGGTGCTTGGTTTTCGGGGCCCCGTACGCGGCTAGGCTCCCAAAAAGTCCCACACATGTGGTATCCCCG
The DNA here is from genome assembly GCF_042186555.1 of Aquarana catesbeiana. Taxonomy (NCBI): domain Eukaryota; kingdom Metazoa; phylum Chordata; class Amphibia; order Anura; family Ranidae; genus Aquarana; species Aquarana catesbeiana. The sequence goes on along the minus strand of NC_133325.1, from coordinate 510,735,785 downwards.
TACTCAGGAGAAGCAGCTGAATGTATTTTGGGGTGCAATTCCACATATGCCCATGGCCTGTGTGAGCAATATATCATTTAGTGGAAACTTTTTGTAAATTTTTTTTTTTTGTCATTATTCAATCACCTGGGACAAAAAAAATAAATATTCAATGGGTTCAACATGCCTCTCAGCAATTTCCTTGAAGTGTCTACTTTCCAAAATGGGGTCATTTGTGGGGGTTTTGTACTGCCCTGCCATTTTAGCACCTCAAGAAATGACATAGGCAGTCATAAACTAAAAGCTGTGTAAATTCCAGAAAATGTACCCTAGTTTGTAGACGCTATAACTTTTGCGCAAACCAATAAATATACGCTTATTGACATTTTTTTTACCAAAGACATGTGGCCGAATACATTTTGGCCTAAATGTATGACTAAAATTGAGTTTATTGGATTTTTTTTATAACAAAAAGTAGAAAATATCATTTTTTTTCAAAATTTTCGGTCTTTTTCCGTTTATATCGCAAAAATGGCAGAGGTGATCAAATACCATCAAAAGAAAGCTCTATTTGTGGGAAGAAAAGGACGCAAATTTCGTTTGGGTACAGCATTGCATGACCGCGCAATTAGCAGTTAAAGTGACGCAGTGCCAAATTGTAAAAAGTGCTCTGGTCAGGAAGGGGGTAAATCCTTCCGAGGCTGAAGTGGTTAACTCCCTGGGCTGAAGTGTATCTAAGAAATGTATCCACTGTACTTCTTTTCTTTGTAAGATTAGCTCATGGTTACCACCTCTTCTATTATGGTTAACACCATCAAAAGCCATCAATTTTAACTGTGAGATTGCATGCCCCCCCCCCCTTTTTTTTTTTGGAATGTGAGTATCTTAATTGTTAAAGGCTGAAAAACGCCCTCCTCCTTTTTAAGGGCAGTGTACTCTTTGTATGACCTGCACTTCTAAAGATTATAAATTTGAAGCATGATGGTGGATGATATGTATGCTGCATTAGTATTCTTGTGGGTATAATATAAAACCAAAAAATGTTGCGCTGTTAAATAAATAGTGCAATAATTAACATAACTTGAAACAATAAAACAATTTCAGAGTAAATAAAAACTCTGATCCTAGCGCTTTAAAATGGAAAGAAGTTTTGTTTGATGCACTTCTAGCTGCTGTTATAAATAAAAACAATGTTGTAAGAGATATACCTTCTTAGGAGAAGAAAATATTAACAGCGCTTAGTACGAATATTCTTTCATATATATGATATATCATAGAGTGCTATAACCAGCCATTAGCTTTCGGTCATAATTAATCATGCGATCTCTGATACCAATATATACCTCAATGCTGGCGCTCTAATGTAGTTGAGAATTAAATAAAAAATAAAATATATAATAAAATGAAATATAAAAAATAAACAATAAAACAACAGAAATAAAACGGTGCAAAAGAGTTATTCCAAAGGAAAAAAACAGCAATCGATAAAAACTCAGTAACAATTAAAATCCAAAAAGGTTTCTAGAACTCTACAAAATGTTCCATGTGTTCAAAAAATATTTATATAGCATAACGCTGTAGGTGGTCCTTCAATGTTCTATCCCATGCATGCAGGTGAGAACAGTTGTAAGAATGCTGCTTCTTATTCACATGAAAAATGATGCTTTCCGCAGGATGGTAAACCTTCACCAAGACACCGCGTGACAAGCCCCTTATGTGTATATGCTTACCAGAGGTAAGAAACAAAACAGCCTGTAATCTCCTTCACTGCACTGCTCAGCTCCTGAACCGTCACCAATCCTAATCCTCCAAGATCACAATGTTATAATGTCATTGGGATATCATGCAAGGATGTAAGGGGAGGCTGTTCATAGTGTTAAACTGTTTATTTCATATTACAAATTCCCCCCTTGATACAAGTTATGCTTACAATGTTAAAAGTGAAAAACAGCCTGTCTTAACAACAGCCCCAGCTCACCGCTGGTAGGAGTTAGAAACATCCCGCCCACCTCGATGAGTCCTGGGATGACGCTGTGTGACTGGAGCTGTAGGTCGCGTGGTCATGTGCTGACGCGTTTCGTCATTCCGTCTTCAGAGGACGTGGCCACACAACACGACTTTACATCTTAAATAGCCTGGTAGGCGGGATCTTCTGACGCCGTCAACCTAAGCATCATCTGAGGACCATCCCGCCTCTCCGCTAATAACAAGACGCTGGCGGGCCTGTCAGGCGCCGTCATCACCAATGTCATCCAGTAGTGACCCGCCCTTCTGTACACAGTAAGAAGCTGACCTGCAGCATCCCATCCACCCTCCATGGATCACTGTCTGCCAGCTTCATTACACTGTGCTTCTCAAATGCTTATACACTGCATACATTATATAATATAAAATAACATTATATAAAAACATTGAGAATTTTAATAAAACCCCCCTACTAATAACTTAATTTCAGCAATAGAACAGTATACAAACACAATAAATAAATAAAGTGCTTCATGGAAATCTAATGAACTTTATCTACCTCATGTTAACTCCTATAGTGGTGCATTCATAGGTTTACATAGCTAATTTAATCGTGGCAGCAAATTTAATAGGAGGCACTGTCAACATCAAATAGAGTGTTTTCCTTATTCTTTTCGTAGGTCACTGCATGTTCGTAGTACGAGAAAATTTCAAGCCTGATGGGCAGTTTTCAAGAGGTATCCCTGAGGGCTTTATATGATATGCTTTATAAAGCCTGAACGGGGGATCTTATTATCTGGAACTAACTGGAAAAACAGAAGGGAACTGTCAGGAGTAATGCCATGAATACAAAAAAATATATGCAAAAAATATTAAAAAAATAAGAAAATATATTAAAAAAATGTATAAAAATATATAAATATAGAATAAAGAGATGGCTGTATACACAGTTGCAAACTGTAAGAACAGATATTCTATAGAGAGACTCTAAAGATGTATTATATACTATAGGTGCCTTAGTCCTAGATCCAAATAAAAATGATAGATCAGTTAATTGGACTAACTCAATGGTTGTTAATAGTTACTTATGAAACAGTTAAGGTCTAGTTCTATGTTAAGTCCATTGGGGCTGAGTGTATTGGTCAGGAATATCCATTGAGATTCACGTTTGGATATCTCTCTCACCATATTCGCTCCACTCCAGTTGGGGTGTAGTTTGTCAATTCCCAAAACTTAAGACCTATGGGGTTTTTGTCATGTTTTTCCCTAAAGTGCAATGACACACTGTGTTCTTTGTAACCTATTAAGATGTTGTAAATATGTTCTGATACTCTTTTGCCTAAGGTTCTTTTTGTGCGCCCGATATACATGAGGCCGCATTGACATTCTAAGGCATACACTACATGCATGGACATGCATGTAATGAATTCTTAAATCTGAAATTCTTTGCCATTGGCTGTCGATGTAAAGCTGGTCAAACCCCTCAGATGAGTAGCTACCTGTTGACATGCTTTACATTTTTTGCACGCAAAAAAGTCTACTCGGTCCCAGAACATTTTAATTTTGCTTGGAGGATCAAGGACCTTTTTAACAACTTGATCTCCAAATGATCTGTTTTTCCTGTATATAAATGGTGGCCTTGGAAGTAGAACCTTAACCAAAACTTTATCCATACATAGAATGTTCCAATGTTTACTGAAAATGGTTTCAATTTCATGGTATTGTTCACGATATCTATTTATGAAACCCCATTCATGTTTGGAATCTTTTCAAAACAAAAGGGGAAACAAATGGACGGGATGTTGGGACTTTGTATTAAGCACGTAGTAGCAAACGAGTAAATTTGGTGAATAGGTAGGGATTTTTAATGATCACAAAGGTAATAACATCATATAAAATGCTGGTTACATAGTAAACAAAATAATTACAGGACAACATTGATTGCCAATTGTAATAATGTTAAGATATAATAATAAAATTGGTGTCACAAGGTAAAGTCACAATAAAAATCCAAGGTTCACCAAGGCATGATTGAATAGAAACCGTAAGCGAGTTAATGCTTGCAAGACCAAGGGCCTCTTGCACCTGTAGGGATAGTAAGTGAAAACTTGAATAATTGGTATGTTGATAAGAACACGGCATATGGTGGCTTTACGCGTTTCATGGCCTTTGTACCACTCGTCAGGAGCAAAGCGCGTGATAATTCTATGATAGAAACATGGTATGTAAATAATTGGTCAATCCAGCAAACCGTTCACAGGCACCCCCCCACGGGAGCCGTGGCAGGCAACCCTGCCATGGCTCCCGTGGGGGGGTGTTACATCCTGCCTGGTACTTTCTCACTCCCTGCACCATTCTTCTTCTCACATTCACTAGGTTTGATTCTACTCTCTCACTTCACCCACACGTTCTTGATTTATTATGGTTTTTGTTTTTCACCTTTTTCACACAGGAGGGCCTTGTGGTTTTCCATGCCTGCCCTGGTTGCGGCCTATGTGCGTCCTCCCCTCAGGGTTGCCTGCCATGGCTCCCATGGGGTGCAAGAGGTCCTTGGTCTTGCAGGCATTAACTCACTTACGGTTTTTATTCAATCATGCCTTGGTGAACCTTGGATTTTTATTATGACTTTACCTTGTGACACCAATGTTATTATTATGTCTTAACATTATTACAATTGGCAATCAATGTTGTCCTGTAATTATTTTGTTTACTATGTAACCAGCATTTTATATGATGTTATTACCATTGTGATCAATAAAAATCCCTATATATTCACCAAATTTACTTGTTTGCTACTACGTGCTTCATACAAAGTCCCAACATCCCCTTTTTGTTTCCCCTTTTGTTTTGAATTGATTCAGGGATTGAAACACTTGACCTTACCAGGTCATATTTTCACTAAAGTCCTGTGGGATGGAAATACATGGCCTTACCAGGCCATGGCTTCATCAAAGTCCCAACCTGCCCCTATTACTTACTACATGTTTGGAATCTTGTTGTTTTACGTGGGGAACTAAACAGTCATCTTGTGTATTGGAGCCCACCTCTTCAATCTTTTTTTTCTAGAGGTTGTGATTTGTACCCTTTTTCACTAAAGCATGCTTTTATATACTCGGCTTGAGTCCTGTAGTCAGCATCAAAAGTACAGTTACGACGTATCCGGGTAAATTGCCCTTTAGGTATGTTCCGTAACCATTGTGGATGGTGCCCACTTTGTACTGGGATGTAACTATTACGATCTGTACTCTTAAAATATGCTTTGGTGTACAGTTGATGTTCTCCTTTCATAACCATAACATCTAAATAGTGAATCTGTTCTCGACTCCAATTGAGTTCAAGTTTGATGTTATTGGTGTTATTGTTTAGCCACTGGGAGTACTCTTCTAAAGAGGCCTCTGTGCCCTGTCAGATCATAAACAGGTCATCTATATATCGTTGGTAGAAAACCAGTTCTTTTCTCCTTTTATGGTAAATCCACTTATCCTCCCATTCACTCATAAACAAGTTCGCCAAGCTTAGCGTGAACTTGGCGCTCATGAAGGCCCAATTAAGGGCCAGTAATGCATCGTCATGCTGGATTATTGTATATAGAGATGCCACATCAGCTGTCACTAGATACATTTCTGCATTTTTTGAAAAGGATACATTCTTTATTTTTTGTATGAAACTTGTAGTATCTTTTAGGTATGGTTTAGTGGTGTCTACACTTGTTTGTAGGAAATGGTCCAGATATTCTCCTACTCGTGATGTAACTGAGTTGATGCCATTAACTATAGGTCTGGCAGGTGGTCTCTCTGGGTTCTTATGAATTTTAGGGACTGTATATATCGTAGGTATTCTGTTGAAACTTGGACACAAATAAATTTTTTCTTTTTTAGTGATTACTCGCTTGTAAAACCCATAATCCACTAGATTAAACAGGTCCTCTCTGTATTTGTTAGTGGGATCCTTATCTAATTGCTGGTAAGTATTTTCATCCTGCAGCATATCTAAGAGTTGTGAATGGTAGTAGGTCTTGTCCATAACCACCACACCACCTCCCTTGTCTGCCGGGTGGATAATCACGTCTTTCCTATTTTCCAGGGCCTTGATTCCTTCCATTATGTGTTTCGGATTCATCGTTTTCTTTGGTGTAATTTTGTCCAAATCTTTCAGGACTAGTTGTTTAAACACGTCTACCTGGTGATTGGCCGGCTGTGGGGGTTAAACAGCGATCTATTATTTAGGCTGCTATCCACTCCTACTGTGTCTACTGATTTTTTGGTCCTCATATTATAGTTATTAGAGAGAAAATATTTCTTTATGTTTAATTTCCTAACATACTTGTGTATGTCTATGTAAATGTTAAATTTATTCATTGGTTTAGTGGTCATACATTTCAGCCCGGCATTAAGTATATTTGTTTCTTTCTGCGTTAATGTAACTTTAAAAAGGTTATAGATTCCACTTAGTCTTGTTCCCTTCTCCTTTTTCTGCTGGACACTCCACCCTGCTCGGCAGCCTCTACGCGATTTATTCTCGTGTTCCTGGCTGGGCTGTATTGTCCCTCCCATTCTGGGGGATGCTACCACTCCTGAGAGTTGTTGGAGTGTTGAGGTTGTCTCGAACAGTCTCTCCAGGGACGATTGTCTCTTCCGCGTCCTCTGGGGTAACCTCTCCTGCCCCTCCCTAAAAAAGGAGGCGTGTGTGGAGAGTGCATATTGTGATCATTGGTTGTAGTAATATGACCCTGCAATGCACCATATCTATTTTGAATATTGACATTATACATCTGCCCATGCTCAATGTTATCAGGTACATGTCTCCAAGTGCGTGGATTAGTGTTTCTACCTCTCCCTGTTTGGTTGTTTCCCCTTCCTCTCACATTTTGGGAGCTTGTGTTGATCTAACATCTCTCCTGGGTTTTTCAGCCAGAGCAGTTGTTGGCTAGTTATCTATCCTCAGAGGTCGCACGCCCATATTGGCTAGTTATGGGAAGTGGTACTAGGGTCTGTGTTTGTTGTGGTAAAATATCCATATTCTGCCACAGATAGATAGAATTTTTTAAAAAATCATTTCTATCTCTCCTAAGTTTTTTAATTTCTTTTTTTGAGTCTCCCTATCTACTTTTTCTAACTTCTTTTTTATTTCATGATCAAAGTTAATGAGCTGCTGTGTCCCTTTGATGGGATCTAGTTTACCTTGTAGTTCTGTGATCTTTTTTTCTAATAATGTCATCTTTTTCCTTTTACGTGCTAGTACCAATTGTTGAAGTTTAAGGCCTACTCCATTAAAGTCTAGCCATTCTGATGTGGATTCATCATCATCAAGACCATCTTGTGGGGTGACCTCTAACCTCAAACTGCGCATAATAATTTTTTCCTTTAGATACTGCTCAAAGGTCTGCACATCCCATCACGTACAGATCTGTTTCTCCAATGCATTTGCCAATGCATTTAGGATGACATTATAATCCTCATTAACTTCCTACTCTTCTTTAGAGGAAAAGAGTGTATCCAAATTAACTTGGCGGTTACTCAAAAAGTTAATGGAATCCATGATCGCTATAGGTATAGGTGCAATAGAGTTGAAACAATAAAACAATTTCAGAGCCAAAAAAAACTCTGATCCTAGCGCTCTAAAATGGAAAGAAGTTTTGTTTGATGCACTTCTAGCTGCTGTTATAAATAAAAACAATGTTGTAAGAGATATACCTTCTTAGGAGAAGAAAATATTAATAGCGCTTAGTACGAATATTCATTCATATATATGATATATCATAGAGTGCTATAACCAGCCATTAGTTTTTGGTCATAATTAATCATGCAATCTCTGATACCAATACATACCTCAATGCTGGAGTTTAATTAAATAAAAAATAAAATATATAATAAAATGAAATATAAAATATAAAAAATAAAAAATAAAACAACAGAAATAAAACGGTGCAAAAGAGTTGTTCCAAAGGAAAAAAACAGCAATCAATAAAAACTCAGTAACAATTACTATCCAAAAAGGTTTCTAGAACTCTACAGAATGTTCCATGTGTTCAAAAAATATTTGTATAGCATAACACTGTAGGTGGTCTTTCTATGTTACATCCCATGCATGCAGGTAACAACAGTTGTAAGAATGCCGCTTCTTATTCACATGAAAAATGATGCTTTCCGCAGGATGGTAAACCTTCACCAAGACACCGCGTGACAAGCCCCTTATGTGTATATGCTTACCAGAGGTAAGAAACAAAACAGCCTGTAATCTCCTTCACTGCACTGCTCAGCTCCTGAACCATCACCAATCTTAATCCTCCAAGATCACGATGTTATAATGTCATTGGGATATCATGTAAGGATGTAAGGGGAGGCTCTTCATAGTGTTAAACTGTTTATATCATATTATGAATTCCCCCCTTGATACAAGTTATGCTGACAATGTTAAAAGTGAAAAACAGCCTGTCTTAACAACAGCGCCAGCTCACCGCTGGTAGGAGTTAGAAACGTCCCGCCCACCTCAATGAGTCCCAGGATGACGCTGTGTGACTGGAGCTGTAGGTCGCGTGGTCACGCCCTGACGTGTTTCGTCATTCCGTCTTCAGAGGGTGTGGCCATGCAACATGACTCTACATCTTAAATAGCCTGGTAGGCGGGATCCTCTGAAGCCATCAACCTAAGCCTCATCTGAGGACCATCCCACCCCTCCGCTAATAACAAGAGGCCGGCGGGCCTGTCAGATGCCGTTATCACCAACGTCATCCAGTAGTGACCCACCCTCTGTACACAGTAAGAAGCTGACCTGCAGCATCCCATCCACCCTCCATGGATCACTGTCTGCCAGCTTCATTACACTGTGCTTCTCAAATGCTTATACACTGCATACATTATATAATATAAAATAACATTATATAAAAATATTGAGAATTTTAATAAAACTCCCCTACTAATAACTTCATTTCAGCAATAGAACAGTACACAAACACAATAAATAAATAAAGTGCTTCATGGAAATCAATCTAATAGACTTTATCTACAGAATGACGAAATGTGTCATGGCGTGACCACGCGACCTACAGCTCCAGTCACACAGCTTCATCCAGGGACTCATTGAGGAGGGCAGGACATTTTTTCACTTTTAACATTGTAAGCATAACTTGTATCAAGGGGGGAAAATTGTAATATGAAATAAACAGTTTAACACTATAAAGAGCCTCCCCTTACATCCTTACATGATATCTGTCATCTCGCAACCTCCGACTTCGTGTTCCCTCACTGTTGTTTGCACCTCAGTTTATTGGGCCTTTCCGTACTCTTCGCAGGATTAACCCAGTGGCTTAAACATCAGACCTTCCTTCTAATATGCGTATTTCAAATGTATTTCATGTCTCCTTATTAAAACCTTTGGTCTGCAACCGTTTTACCACCTCGGTGCCATGTCCTCACCCTGTACAGTTTGAGAACCATGAGGAGTATGAAGTACAGTCCATTGTTGACTCCCGTAGGTTCCGTGGGCGCATACAGTACCTATATAAATGAACGGTGCCAGTGTGCATGATGTGTAACCTGTAAGGCACTCTTTCGTGTTAGAAACGGCAATATGTGTCCAGTATAGCAACACTAAGCATACAGGGAATAGACATCCTCAATCCTCATGCATGCGTAGCAGTCTATATAAAAACCTAAAGTGCTGTTGTGCTAATGTGAGGAGCAAAAGAAAAAATTATCCATAAGAATATTCTATAAATATATGCCTGTGTAAACAAAGATCAGAAACAATTCCTATTGCATAAAATAACTAAATGACATATATAGTGTGCAATATAGTGCCAATAAACAGATTGTGCAAAAACCAGCCTAGTTTTCACATAAGTGCAAACAACGCAAAAGTGCAGGAAGAGTATATGGCGTATATCTTGGTCACTTCCCAGACCCTATCGCCCTCATCATATATTTATATCGTAATACACACTAAATGTGTGTCACATATTATTGAATAAAGTGCAAATAAACAAATATTGTGCAAAGTCCAACACATATAATATTGAATAAAGTGCAAATGAACAAATATTGTGCAAAGTCCAGCAAATATTGCAATCGGTGCAAACAACGCAAAAAAAGTGCAAAGTGAATAAGTCGCGTGTATATTGGTCACTTCCCAGACCCTCTCGCCCTTATCACATAAATCCCAAATATGTCCTTACACATATCAGACGTGTGTCACGGTAACAGCATAAGGGTGGACCATAAAGTGATTAGTTTCCTTAAGGTTCAGTGTGTAACATCACAGCCAGTGGGGTGCCGAATGAGAGAGAGTATGTCCGTCCTCTTCCTCTTTGGGATCCCTGGACCGGAGCAGATGGTCCCTGTGTTTGATATCCCCTTTTGTGATGGCACAACTGTCATCTTGGAAGGTCACTACATTGCCTGGTTTTGAGAGCTTCTTCACTGACATTTTTCACAGACTCTGCTGGTACTGAGGAATTCAAACACAGGGACCATCTGCTCGGGTCCAGGGATCCCAAAGAGAGACTACCCCCTGCAGCATTATTCTTATGCAATTGTCCCATAGCCTTAAGGTAAGGGACCACCCTTTACTTGTGTGTGTTTCTTGCAGGAAGAGGACGGACATACTCTCTTTCTTTCAGCACCCCACTGGCTGTGATGTTACACACTGAACCTTAAGGAAACTAATCACTTTATGGCCCACCCTTATGCTGTTACTGTGACACACGTCTGATGTGTGTAAGGACATATTTGGGATTTATGTGATAAGGGCGAGAGGGTCTGGGAAGTGACCAATATACACGCCACTTATTCACTTTGCACTTTTTTTGCGTTGTTTGCACCGATTGCAATATTTGCTGGACTTTGCACAATATTTGTTCATTTGCACTTTATTCAATATTATATGTGTTGGACTTTGCACAATATTTGTTTATTTGCACTTTATTCAATAATATGTGACACACATTTAGTGTGTATTACGATATAAATATATGATTAGGGCGATAGGGTCTGGGAAGTGACCAAGATATACGCCATATACTCATCCTGCACTTTTGCGTTGTTTGCACTTATGTGAAAACTAGGCTGGTTTTTGCACTATATTGCACACTATATATGTCATTTAGTTATTTTATGCAATAGGAATTGTTTCTGATCTTTGTTTACACAGGCCATTTTTTTTAAATTTTGGTGCGGGGTTCCCCTTAAAATCCACACCAGACCTGAAGGGTCTGGTATTGATTTTGAGGGGGACCCCCATGCCATTTTTTTTTAAATTTTGGCAAGGGGTTCCCCTTAATATCCATACTAGACCTGAAGGGCCTGGTATGGAATATAGGGGGACCCCCACGCCATTTTTTTTTAAATTTTTGGTTTGGGGTTCCCCTGTGGGGAAATCTCATGCCATTTTTATCAATAAACCTTTATGTGTATTGTCGGACCGACAATTCATTAATAGCCGCGAGTAGTTTTAAATTACTTTTTTTCCTTTGAAATGTCATTTTGCTGTCAGACTGTTCTAAACACGGGAAACATGCGCCCCTTTACAGGCATACTATAGACACCCCCCAGGTACAAAATTTAAAGGAATATTACACTTTTTTTGTTTCACTTTAAGCATTATTAAAATCACTGCTCCTGAAAAAACGGACGTTTTTAAAACTTTTTTTTGCATTGATTCATGTCCCCTGGGGCAGGACCCAGGTCCCCAAACACTTTTTATGACAATAACTTGCATATAAGCCTTTAAAATTAGCACTTTTGATTATTCATGTTCGAGTCCCATAGACTTTAACGGAGTTCGCGTGTTCGAACAAATGTTCGCATGTTCTGGTGCGAACCGAACAGAGGGCTGTTCGGCTCATCCCTACTGGCCATGATGGGTCTACCTTGGACTGGAATATTAGGTTTATGGACTTTGGGGAAATGGTGGACTATAAGGAGCTACTGGAAACAAAGGTAATAATTTTTGGTGTGTTCTTTTTATCTAAAATACCTTGACTCATGGCTTCTGTGTTTTTTTTTTTTTTTTTTTTTACAAGTTTTTATTGGTTTTTCAAAACTATCTATTGTCATGACCCTGTAAGCCAGACTGAAAAGGTCTCCGTCTCTGTTTTCGCCCCTAGATAATCATCCACCGTGTGATGCAGACGCTGCCGATGGGATGTGGAAGCTGAAGCTGGGCAGTGAGGACTAAAAAAATTGTGAAATGCATCACTCAGGCGGCCGCCTTCTCCACTGCTTCTCTCCTGACCAACAAAGTTTTCAAAACTACGTTTTCCACAACACTGTAACCTACCAGAGTAGAGAAAAGCATTACATAAACTCCTCTTTAAGGTGTCTTCAAGAGATCTCATCTTATGCACTCTCTGTGGGGGCAGAATGAGTTCTGATACTTTCCCCTTGTAATGGTGTTCTGTGTCATAGGAACAATGGGGTCTGCATAAAGTGGGCCTTGAGAGGAAAGGAAGTCCTCTTTCTCCCACTGCTCTGCCTTGAGTGCCCTGTCCATAATGCCACGCAGCAGGAACACAACAGGGATCGTGTCACTGATGCATGCATTGTCATGGCTCACAATCCTTGTGGCCTCCTCAAATGGTGACAGTACAGTGCATGCATCCTTTATGAGCAGCCATTGGCGTGAGTAAAAAAAAGCCAAGCTGGCCTGAGCCTGTTGTTGTGCCATACTCAAACAGGTACTCATTGACAGCCCTCTGCTGCATGTGCATCCGCTGCAGCATTACCAAAGTCGAGTTCCACCTGGTGGGCATGTCACAAATCAGGTTGTTTATGGGCAGGTGGAATTCCTGCTGAATTTCAGCCAACTGAGCACTGGCTGTGTATGACTGTCTGAAATGGCTACAGACTCTTTTGGCCTGCTTTAGCAGATCTTCCAACCCTGGGTACCTATTTAGGAAATGCAGCAACACCAAATTGAGGACATGTGCCAGGCATGGCACATGTGTCAACTTTCTCTGTCTAAGGGCACACAGGAGGTTTGTGCCATTATCACACACCACCATTCCTGGCTCCAGCTGGCATAGCGTGAACCACCTATGGGCCTGTCCCTGCAGAGCTGCAAGAATCTCTGCTCCGGTGTGGTTCCTGTCCCCTAGACACACCAGCTGAAGAGCTGCATGGCACCTTTTAGCCTGACTCATTGAATAGGCCCTTGAATGCTTAGGGAGTACTTGTGGTTCATATGACAATTCAGCAGAGGAGGGCATAGAGGAGGAGGAGGGGATAGAGCTGACAAATATGGCATCATCACCACTAGCTGTATGGGGACATGGGGGCACAACAAGCTGCAGCACTGAGCCCCATCCTACATCCTTCCGAGTTGCAAGCAGAGATACCCAGTGTGCTGTGAATGAAATATATTGTCCCTTGCCCAACGATACCACAACATTGCCTTCCATGTGATGATACAGAACTGGAATGGCCTTACATGAAACAAAATAGCGACTGGGAACCCACCATTGTGGTACAGCACATTCTACAAATTCATGGAGGGGGGTAGATTCCACCTGATGGAAAGGCAGAAGTTGTAGAGCCAGCAGCTTTGACAAGCTTGCATTTAGACACTGGGCATGTGGGTGGCAGTGACTGTATTTTTTTCTGCTGCAGCAGATGGGGCAGAGAAATTTGCCAGCTGTAATCTACAGCTGATGGTGTGCTGCTGGCAGATGTGCTGCAAGGACCTGGGACACCCTGCACTATACCATCATCCCTGTCAGTGGAGGCTGCTGAGAGGTCATGAGGTATAGCGGGGTCAGACTGAGGTGAGTAAGAAGGAGGAACAGATGTGTGGCCCTTTTGTGTGGCTTTCAGGTGCTCTTGCCAATGGGCTGAGTGTTGGGAGGTTAAATGCCTTGTCAAGCATGTGATACACAAATGGCTGGTGTTTTTGCCATGCTTGAGGAGCTTGAGACAAAGTTTGCAAATTGCAACAATGCAATCAGCTGCACATGTGCTAAAAAAGCCCACACAGCTGAGACGTGGGAAGTGGGCCTGGAGATAAGGAGATAACAGCTCCACAATGTGATGGAATAGGGTGGCTGCTCTCTACTCTTCCATGATGGCTGCCTCGTTGGGGTTGTGCCTCACCCTCACTTTCCTCCTCTGCTTTATCTGGCACCCAAGTTGCATCAGTGACCTCATCATCATCATCTCCTCCATCCTCATTACCACTGGACACATCTTGGCAATACGCTGCGGCTGGAGAAAAATGACTGCCAATTTGTGTACCAGTATTCTCCCCTCTCTGTAGGCTCATGTTTCTGCTTTCCTCAACCTCAGAACCAACATCTGAATCAAGTAATGGCTGCGTATCGTCAAGGAGCAAGTGGCTGATGCTGTGTTCAAATAACTCATCTGACTCCTCCATGCCTGATGCTAGGGCTATGGCAGGAATAGCTGTGAACAAGGAGGCAGGTTTAGCCACTCTGGTAGCTGCAGTGGACTGTGCACCAGTCTCTTCATGGGTGATGGGGGATGAGGATGGTTTAGTAAGCCAGTCCACCACCTCCTCTGCATACTGTGGCTGGATAGCACGGGCAACATCACTAAACAGAGCAAATGATGCCCTGCCTGAGGACTGACCATGTCCACCTTTGCCTGTGGACACATACGCTGCTGGCCCCCTCACAGTACCATGGTAATGTCTGCCTCTCCTTGTTGTCCTCCCAGACATGATTGGGGGGGTGTTTATTAACACAATGTAATATAGATGTGGAAATGTGTACGTGGATGCACTTTAATCAATGGAAAGTGGTGTTTGGTGCACTTTAACTTGAATACTCACTACTACACAGACACACTCCACTGATACACTATATTATACTGCAGTAAAACTGCACTGATGCACTGCAATATACTGCGTCAAACATGCAATAAAAGCACATAAATGTACTGCATTAAATGGAAGGTAACGCACTGAACTATACAGCGTTAAATGGAAGATAATGCACTGAAACATATGGCGTTAAACTTGCAGTAACGCACTTAAATGTACTGCATTAAACGGAAGATAATGCACTGAAATATATAGCGTTAAACTTGCAGTAACGAATTGAACTATACTGCGTTAAAGAGAAGATAACCCACTGAAATATATTGCGTTGAGCGTGCAGTAACGCACAGAAATGTACTGCGTAATTTAGTTGTTTGGCAAACGTGCGAACAGCCAATATTCGGCCCGAACTCATGCTCAGGCCGAACCGTTCGCCCATTCTTAATGCTAAGTATAATTCAGACTTGAAGAGGACTGATCCTTTATTGCATAGCAATGAGTTTTCAATAAAGAAAATGACTATTGGAGCCTGAGCTGCTTTTTTACTTTTAGGTACTCATTCCCAGCAGTGATGCTACACAGCAATCACTAGTGTACTGTGAAGGGAGCAAATGGTAAATTTACAGGCTTGCAGAAACTAGAAACTGTTCAGCTTTAGCAAAAGTTCCCATCATTCTTCAGTCTGAGGAAAAGAAACAGGTGCATCCTGGGAGCTCAAACTCCATCTTAGAGACTGAAAGAAGGAACTAGCTATCAGAGCATATATTGGACTAAAACTTGCATACACTTGCATCCCCTAAGTGCAGCATTGCTGGAGAGAATTACTTATCGGCAGCTACAGCCTAGCTTACTCATTGTATTTCTGTATATTTTATATACTGATTATATGTATCTGTATTTGTTTTTTCTCAATAGTTTCTCCCCACCCTGTTTTGTTAAAGCTTCAAAATGACACTCAGTCTGGCTTATTGCAGAATAGGAGGGTTTAGCAGCATGTTGAGCTACACACGGGGAAACGTGTAGTGGGGACAGAACACAATGTAAAAAAATAATGAATACACATTTTTTACCTGCAAAAAGAGGTGCATTTATTATTATTTTTTTTCTTTTTATAAAAGGTAAACTTTAAAGAAAGGCTGCTTTAGCGTAAGAATGCTTAAACAAGAGAATGCTTTATCGTATGAAATAGTAAGACAAAAACAATCAGGGAAATGTAAAATGTACTGGTTGATCTTATTGCAGCTAACTATAGTATATGTAAAGCTATTATTACTAAAGGTTAATACAGACTTTGAAGGATGCAAAGAATATTGGGTTCAGATATTCACTTGGGGATATCTGCACTTTATAGTTGTCTTGTTTCTGAAGTGACCTTGGTGAATACAGATTTTTCCTGTAAACTCTGGAGAGAGATTGCTTCTATCCAATGGTCCAAGGAGCAAGAATTTTAAATCTTCTCTAGTCAGTTCTTCTTGCTGCTGGTGCCTATGGGAATCCCTGCCAGTGTTTGGCCAGGAGTGATGTATGCTTTGTGACTGGCAATAGATTGCCCCCAGATCAGGGCTGGGATGCATACCTTTTATGAGATTTTGTGTATTTGTCCTAACACTTTGCTGTTGCCAGACACACTACAAAGCAACCACTCGTTTGATTGTTGAAATGCCACTGTGTGGACTTTTTAAACTTGTTTTATTACTCTTACAAATAAAAATCCTGAACATGAATGCATGCACATATATTTTATCACAGGAAATCAAAATCAAATAAAACAAAAAACGTGGAATGTGTAATATAGGGTATAGATCATTCTAACTGCATTCTGTATGCTTTGACAGAGCTGTCAGTAAGGGCATATTGGCTGTCTAAATTAATGTCCTTGGAAAACATGAACATCTGTTGTATATGGAGCTTCCAATGACTATCAACTGGTTGGCCGGTGCAATAGACTCAAATCAATCTTTATACACGTATAAGCTTCTCTGCTTCACAGAGAAGGTCTGTAAATTGGTCATTAAATTGACACATATCCATAAAACAATGTGCTGCCCCCACCCAGGGTAGGAGGAACCAAGAAAGCCCACCCCCCCCCCCATCTGGGCACGTGACTGCTTTACAAAGCCAAAGAGGGACCAAACCACCATTGGCACCAGTTGTGTATTTAGGTTTTGTGCTGCCCTAGGCCTGACTAAACTCGTGCACCCCCTAATTTAAATATGACCCACCCCTTCATGTCAAGGCCACACCCCTTGCTGTTTAAGACCCGCCCTGAAATTTTGGTTATGGGGCAGGAAGTGAAGGGAAATCTCTGCAATCGGACAGGGATGGTAACAAATAAACTGACAGGGGTTATAACCCTCCCTTACTCCCTTACTCTATCCAAAATGAAAAAAAAGTGTTGCCTATAGTTCTACTTTAAGCACAAATTTCTGATAATTTTATGGAGAGGACTAAGAAGATATAACCATGCCAATGGTGAAGCAGAAAACAGATAGCACAGTGAGGAAGGTTTGGGGTCCAGGATGATAGGAGAGTCAAAATTAGAAGCGGCGCCCCACACCCCCCCCCCAGTTGCGGAATGCCAGCCGCCCGCATACCGGAAGTAGTGAGGCCGCTTTATGGGGACTAATTTGCCTCTCAACCCAGTCCGCCCCATAAGACTGGTGCTACACTAACAGTGTATTGCAAGCCGGCGGGGACTCTTTCCGTGCTGCCCCCCTGCAAAGTGCTGCCCTAGGCCTGGGCCTTGTTGGCCTAGGCCAGGATACAGCATTGATTGACACCCTCCAGGAGCCAGCACAATAATTGCAGAGCTTTTACTAAAACAATATAATGTAGAAACCAACAGCTTTATATTACAGTTTAGCACAGTTAAAACTAGTGTATTAAAACTAACAATGGATTTGTTGGTACATGAATGTTATTAAAAATATGAAACATGGGGGTGGGGATAGATATTTTTTCCCTCTAATAGCAATCGGAGCAAATGTCCCAGCATGAAGTTAATATGCCATCTACACAGTCAAAAAGAGCTCATTAAAGTGGTAGTAAACTGTGGCATTGAAAAAAAAATCCCCTGCAAGGCAATTGCATAATGTGCTAGTATACATCACATACTATCATTATATGAAATAAATACCTTAGAATGAAGCCTTCCAGTGGAGTGCTGTCACTGCTGACAGGGCTTCCATGTTTATCTGGTCTTTCGTCTGGGTTTGCAGGCTCCGGCAGCCTGAATGGCTGAGCCATGATGATGTCACTCCCACGCATGAGAGTCAAGACCATGGTACAGCACTCTGACGGAATGGCATGGGTATGTCTTTCCTTCAGAGCGCATGCAACAGTGACGTTACCGGCTGCCAAAAGAGTGAATATTTCCTAAACAGTGCACATTTAGGAGATATTCATTATTCCGACAGGTAAGCTTTATTATAAGCTTACCTGTAGGTAAAAATCACAAAGCGGACTTTACTACCTCTTGAAATACATAAATATATATATTTCTTTCTATAGAAAGGGTTGACAACTAAGTAGATTATTTAGGACTTATTGCAGTGTACACACGAGTGGACTTTTCGACCGTACTGGTCCGACAGACTTTCCGGCGGACTTTCGACTGACTTTTGACAGTCTTCCGACTGACTTTTTAATGAACGGACTTGCCTACACACGATCACACCAAAATCTGACGGATTTGTACATGATGACGTACACCGGACTAAATTAAGGAAGTTGATAGCCACTAGCCAATAGCTGCCCTAGCGTCTGTTTTTGTCTGTCGGACTAGCATACAGACGTAAATATTTGAAGCATGTTCCAAATCTAAAGTCCGTCAGATTTTCGACTGGAAAAGTCAGCTGAAGGTCCGATGAAGCCCACACACGATCGGATTGTCCGCCGGACCAGTCTGGTTGAAAAGTCCGACCGTGTGTACGCTGCATTAGGCCCTAGGATTGTAAATCTATCTCTAATCAATCTACCCCTACAGAACACCATTTCTGGACAGGTATGGACATATTTAGAAATTATTTCATTGGCACATCAAATCCTGATGCGCAGTATATCGAGTAATAAATTTAGTAGTATTCTTGGTGCCCTGAGGCGATTCAGTTTGCATAGGTAGCGCTATACAAGTCACTCATTCATTCATTCATTCATTCGATGGTAACATGCACTGGTAACAGTACTAGTGCATAGACACTAGTGTATTGTCTTGATTGCTTTCTTCCCCATGTCACAGCTATCTAGCAATCCCTAGATAGCAGTTGTGACAGACCTGTCACTGTATGGTGGGGGAAGTCATCTTCTCCTACACATGTAATGGCTTTAGTTGATAGCGGAGCCGAAGTTATACTTTTGCAAGGAAATCCTTCCCGTCATAAAGGAGAATTGATTTATGTAGAAGATTTGGAAGGGCAAACTACACCAGCAGTTAGGATACTGGTGAAATTGGCTATTGGCAAGGGATCAAGATTTATGACAAATTCAGACTGAAAGAGGTACATTAACATTTGGGTATTCTGATAAAGCGTATATGGTAAAGGCGGTGAAGGCTGTGTCTACGTTCCTCCACCAGAGAAGCCAGTCTGTCTCAAGCAGTACAGACTTCCTGGAGGCCACAAAGAAATTGGGGAGACCATTCAAGAACTGTTGAGAGTAGGGATCCTTAGACCTGCTGTAAGTCCTTTCTCGTCTCTGGTGTTCCCAGTAAAGAAACCTGATGGAACATATAGAATGACTGTGGATTACAGAGGTCTAAATAAAGTGGCACCTCCATCGAAGTCAGCTGTATCAGATATGATCTTATTTGTTGAGAAAATTGCTAAAGATGCAGGAGAATATCATGCTGTGATAGACCTGGCTAATGCTTTCTTTTCGATTTTGATAGACCCAGAGTGTCAAGACCAGTTTGCTATGGTGTGGGGCGGCCGCCAGTACACTTTCACTGTCCTTTCGCAAGGCTATCTTCATTCTCCAATGATTTGTCATGGACTGATTGCCTGAGATTTTAGTACCCTGAATTTGAAAGTCATGGTGTTTCACTACATTGATGACATCATGATCTCTGGGACAAAAGAAGATGTAACTGAAGCACTGCACCTGCTAATAGAGCAGTTGGAGAACAGTGGGTGGGCTATCAACAGAGACAAAGTCCCAGGACCTGCCACAGAAGTGAAATTCCTGGGAGTGATGTGGACTGGGCCGCAGAGGAAAATTCCAGAGA
This sequence comes from Aquarana catesbeiana, assembly GCF_042186555.1. NCBI lineage: Eukaryota > Metazoa > Chordata > Amphibia > Anura > Ranidae > Aquarana > Aquarana catesbeiana. Next base: position 510,715,852 of record NC_133325.1, on the reverse strand, counting down.
CAGCTGTGCAAACTATCCAGGCTCTGTCGCCCCCTACTACCAAAAAGGAGGCACAGAAGTTCATTGGAGTTGTGAGGTTCTGGAGATCGTTCATCCCACATCTTGGACTGATTCTGAGGCCTATATATAATGCCACCAGAAAAAAGACTGAGTTCTCATGGGGTTCAGAGCAGCAGACTGCATTCCTGGCTGTTAAAGAACCTATTTTGCAGCATCAGGGATTAGGACCCGTGAGACAAGGAGTACCATTTCAGCTGGATGTAGTGGAGCAGAATGGTACCATATCTTGGAGTCTATGGCAGCCAAATGAAAAGAAAGGACTGAGATCAATACCCATTGGATTTTGGTCCAAACAACTGACAGTGGCACAGAAGAGATACACGCCCCTAGAGAAGTACCTGTTTGGGGCCTACACAGCACTTCAACATGTAGAGACCATTACAGGAAAGGACACAGTCACAATCCATACTGCATTGCCAATAGCAGGATGGGTGAGAGATAACGGACTGACCAGACACTGATGAAATGTTGCCATACCGCACTCACCCATACTGCATTGCCAATAGCAGGATGGGTGAGAGATAACGGACTGACCAGACACTGATGAAATGGAAGTGGTATCTTCAAGAAAGAGGGGGTATTGCAGCTGGGGATGTTAGAGACATTTCAAAACAGTTTGCAGGGCTTGTTACTTTTACCAGCACCCAGCCAGAAGAAGAAATTCCTGTGCTGCAGTCATCCCCCATTCAAGAGGCTCCACCCTTTGAGTCTCTGTCAGAAGACATGAAGGAGTCAGCTTGGTTCACTGATGGTTCAGCCATAGTCACCTTGTCTGGGAGTAAATGGACAGCAGCAGCCTACAACCCAAGTAGAGACACAGTCCTGCAGGAGACTTGAATTGGAGGGTCCAGTCAGTTTGCAGAGTTAAAAGCTGTAGTGATGACTCTTCAGGAGGATCCTTCTTCCCATGTCACTATCTACACTGACAGCTGGGCGGTTTTTAACCACTTCAATACCAGGCACTTAGACACCTTCCCGCCCAGGCCAATTTTCAGCTTTCAGCACTGTCGCAATTTGAATGACAATTGCGCGGTCATCCATCACTGTACCCAAACAAATTTTTTATCATTTTGTTCCCACAAATAGAGCTTTCTTTTGGTGGTATTTGATCACCTCTGCGATTTTTATTTTTTGCGCAACAAATAAAAAAAGACCGAAAATTTTCGAAAAAAAACAAGTTTTTCTTTGTTTCTGTTAAAATTTTTTGTAAATAAGTACGTTTTCTCCTTCAATGATGGGCACTGATATGGCTGCACTGATGGGCACTGATATGGCGGCACTGATGGGCACCGATGAGGTGGCACTGATGGGCACTGATGATGGGCACTGATAGGTGGCACTGATGGGCACTGATAGGTGGCACTGATGGGCACTGATAGGTGGCACTGGTATGCGGCACCGATGGGCACTCATAGGTGGCACCGATGGGCACTCATAGGTGGCACCGATGGGCACTCATAGGTGGCACTGATGGGCACTCGTAGGTGGCATTGATTGGTACATATGGGTGGCACTGATGTGTGGCACTGATGGGCACTGATAGGTGGGCACTGATGGGCACTGATAGGTGGGCACTGATGGGCACAGATGGGCACTGACAGGTGGCACCGATGGGCAATGACAGGTGGCACCGATGGGCAATGACAGGTGGCACTGATAAAACATTGGGGGCATTGCTGGGCAGATCTTGGACATAATGGTGCCAATCAGTGTCCATTTGTGGGCACTGATTGGCACAGATTGGGCACATTGGGCACATGTGGATGGCCATGGGGTACATACCTGGCCATCCACATGTTGCCCCTTCCCTGGTGGTCCTAGTGGCGATCCCTGGTGGTCCAGTGTGGTGATCTGAGCAGGGGCTGCGCTGATAAACAATCAGCGCAGACCCCCCCTGCAGGAGAGCCGCCGATCGGCTCTCCTCTACTCGCGTCTGTCAGACGCGAGTGAGGAAGAGCTGATCAATGGCTCTTCTCATTGACAGCGTGATCAGCCGTGATTGGACACGGCTGATCATGTGGCAAAGAGCCTCCGCTGGAGGCTGACACACCGCTCCACCGATCGCCGCAATGCGCGCCCCCGGGGGCGCGCGGCGGCATGTTATCCTGCTGGACGTCATATGACGCCCAGTCAGGATAACAGAACCACTTCCCGGACGTCAATCCGCTATAGGGCGGGTGGGAAGTGGTTAAAGGACTGACAACTTGGATGCCCACGTGGCAGTCCAATGAATGGATGATTCATGGAAAGGTGGTGTGGAGAGGCAAGGAAGTCTAGGACTACATCTGGAGGGAAGCTCACTCCTGCACCATAAAAGTGGAGCATGTTGATGCACATGTGCCCCTAGTCCCAGACTTTGAGAACTATAACAGTGTTGTAGATGAAATCGCCAAAGTGAAGGCAGTTGTGCCAATTGATCCTGTCTTGATGAACTTGGCCTAATTGGCCCACAAGCAATCTGGACATTTGGGGCAGAAAGCAACATAAGAATGGGCACAGCAGAGAGGATTGCCTATATCCATGGACATGATAAAGACTGTAATAGGGAACTGTACAGTGTGTGGAGAAGTGCAACAATGGCCATTGCAAAAGTACTCCACCGGGTCGATTAAGAGGGGTGAGAGGCCTGCAGAGATCTGGCAGATTGACTTCATCGGTCCCCTGCCCCAGGCAAACAATGGACTGAGATATTGTTGCACTGCAGTGGACACCTATTCAGGATGTTAATCCTTGCAAATGTGCAGATCAAGCCGCAATGCTTCAACTGCTCCAGAAACTTGTCATTGCTTATAGTTGTCCCAAACAAGTCCAAAGTGATAACGGCTCACACTTCACCGGATCAACAGTACAGCAGTGGGCCAAAGATTCTGTAGTGTACTGGTTGTGCCACATTCCATACCTCCACAGGCAGCTGGTTTGATTGAAAGATACAACGGGCTATTGAAGGACCAGATACGCAAACTTACACCCACACATACACTAAGGGGGTGGGATCGGGTCCTCACATAGGCAGTCATGTTGTTAAATTCTAGGCCAATAGCCAAAAGCACACCGTATGAAAGGATGGCAGGGGCTGGGGTACAGATTCCACAGCTGGAGTGCAGAGTTCAGTATTTATGTAAGGTTCCTGAAAGAACAGGGCTTAACAGATACCATGTTACTGTTTCCCATGAAATAGAAACCAAGAGTGACATATCTGAAGCTGAAGCCTATCTAGGAATGAGAGGGAATCTGGCGGAAGGTTTGAAGTTACATTTGCATTGGCAGATGAGCTTCAAGACAGTGGCTGGGACTCTGACTGGTTAGTGGATACTTCTCAGCAAGAGTGGAAAGTGAGGCTACATAACATCAAACCTTCCAAAATAAACAGCAGTGATCTTCTGGGAAATATCAGTATATTTCCTTCCTCCCTATTAATGTTCTTTGGGAGGGTCAGAAGTGGGTACAGGCAGGGGGCAAAGTGTTAGTCAGATATCCAGGCAAGAAGCCATTTAGAGGAGAGATTTTAGCTGAAGGGCCTGGATCTACTGTTTATGTATTATTAGAAGGAACAGATAATCTGCTTTGTTTTCCACTCCACAGGCTGTCTCCGATTTGATCCATAGGACATGATGGAAAGAATGACGGAAGATCGCAAGAGCTATGGAGAGCAAGGCCTTTAATGTATTACAAGCCTGGACTTCTTTCTAAAGAACTTTAGAATGGACTTTCTAATGAACTTTTAGTTAAATACTGAATCCCCTTCTCAATGACAGAAATATGGGAGGTGTTGCATTCAAGGAAAATTAATGTTTAAAATGAGTTTTCATAGTAATGAAGTGATTTTCTGTATGGAGTCTGAAAAAAAAAAATCTAGGGCGGAATGTGTTGCATTTGTTACAATATGATTTTTTTATATAAATCAGACATAAGATACATGGGACATAACATTACACAATAGTGGTTGGTCATAGAGATACTGTTAGGTTCTGGCTTGAGTAGACAATCGGTACGTTGTATTGTTGTACTCAATTGACATTTTTCAACAGGCTATTGTCTCTATAGCTACAGTACACAAGTGAGAGACTTACATGTTTGACATTCTTTCATCTCTCAAACTGAAACAATAACTGATAGATTACTGTCAGGTGTTGGTTCGAGTAGACAATGGGTAAGTAGATACCATTATTGTATTCAATTGACAGTTTTCAACAGTCCATTGCTTCTACAGCTACAGGAAACAGGTATGTTTTCTGTTGTTTGGTAACTATGATAAGCCTGACACATAAAAAGGGAATTCAGGCATAAGCTAGGGACACACACACACACACCATCATGCTTTGAAGATCAGAAGCCACTTATGAGACAAGAAACATGCCTGGTCTCAAGGAAAATCATTGCCAATGGAGATCACGAACATACAGTAACAGAAGATAAGTAACCTTTAAGTGTATTTGTACTGATATAGACCATAGGCTGTTAATTTGCTAGGCATTTTGCTTGTTATAGATATCTGTCAGTCTTGTATTGTATTCCTAAGATTGTAATCGTTTTGTATGTACAGCATCTTTGTATAGTAAAATCACATTTTACACACTGCAGAAGTCTTAGCTTCCTTGCTTATACCACAGAGTAACCTTGCTAGATAGACACAAGCAAAACAAAGGTCTGTGTAGAAATCAGCCTTACTCCTTTAATTTTGTCTGTAATTTATTTTTCTATTGGCTGAACTGAACCAACAAAAAAAATAGTCAGTTGGGAAAGAAGAGATGATGTTATGATGTTATTGTGTCCATGTTGAATGAACACATGCAAGGGCTGCAAATCAGACTTTTGAAGGTGAAGTTGAGTTTCAACAAGAGGCAAGACTGTGAACTGATCAAGTAACAGAGATGATGAGAAAAGATGAAGCCATCATTCTACTACTTACACTGGTACATGTATTTTCTAACTGTTCTGTATTCTTCCTATTTTAGCTTTGTACAGATTGGTCTGCTTAAAGCCACTTTAAGCATATTAAAGCTTTGCTAATCTAAGTGCTGATGAAGGTTTTTTTCTGGCCCCCAAAATGTGTTGGCTGTTTTTGACTTCTTGCTATGAACTCATTTTATCATTAAAAGACATTTGAATGTCAGACATTTGTTTAATGCTCTTATTGACCTAGCTACAGGTAAATTAAGTCTAGGTGACACTCTTTTCCAAGGGGCCCTCTGTTGTGTGGAGATCTGATGAATGTAAACTATAACTAAAACAAAACTGTCTTTTTTTCATATTAGATGAGGAAGGGAATAGTGAAAACCCCTGTCAACAGGAAGTGAGAGAAAATCTTTACAAACTAAGGGAAATGTCTTCCTAGTTGGCACTGCAACAAGTGTCCCCATTTGAAGATTTTCCCTCTATTTGCAAGGAATCAGCAGGAAGGATGGTCAAATCTTTGCAGATACATTTAGTAAACTGGGACCAGACCATATACTGTATATATAGTAAAACAAAACATCCAAACACCAAGATATATGTGAACTAACAGCCCAGTGACAAAATACCTAAGTGAGCTATGAGAATAATAGAAATCCTTTTGAACTAACTATATACAATATATACAAATGGGGGACGCTGGGAACATATGGAAAGGGGGAACCAAAACTGGGGCCAGGAATAAGAAGGAGTAGGAACAAGGCAGCAGGGTTTGGCGTAAAGGTACCAGGCAGAGAGCACAATCAAAGAGTAGGAACAAGATCCACTAGCAGTATCTGGTAACAAGCAAAACACTGGAGCAAGGTGTACCAGCAGAAGAGAGACTACAGGCAGTTCCCGAGTTACGAACACCCGAGTTACGAATGACTCCTACTTACGAACGGCCTCAAATGCCGGCCACTTGTGCTCCACACGGATCCTGGATACCTTTCTAGCACTTTCAAGCACTTCTGAACACATCCCACGTTGCTGTACTATGCCCCAGATAACATAACAAGCGCCCGGAACATCCCACATCCATGCACAGGCGACAGTTACACTTACGAACGCAGTGTTCAGACCGGAAGTTACACTTACTAATGCAGTGTTGCGACTTATGAACAACTTCGACTTACGAACAAACCTATAGTCCTTATTGTGTTCGTAACTCTGGGACTGCCTGTAAATATGCTCCCAACTGCCAGCCATCAGGTGGAGCTGATCACTGGGATCTGCTGGCTGCTGGGAGACACCCGCTGGTGGACAGTGTAACTTCAAACTTTCCCTTTGAAAAGCATAGTGCCACAGCAAATGATCCAGGTCCTGACACAACTTCTGTTCTGGTGGCAGCTCACAATTTTAGTTTCTTCCTTATAATCAGTTCCAGTAACAATGTCCGTTAGGATAAAACAAGAGAATATCTCCTTAATCAGGACACAGACAGCAAAAACAACATAAATGTTTTGGCTTTAGGTACACGTTAAGCCATCAGGCTCAAGTGATGACTGTGAGGGATAGGGACAGGAGCGGAAACAGTAAAAATGCTTTGGGGACACAGGACAGCAGAGACGTCTGATAAAGGTGGCAGGGGTGTGAATAAAAGTTGGTTACATTTCATAACATCTGTGCAGTACTAATTTTGTGCTTGTGGACATTTTTTTAAAATAATGTGCAGTATTTTAATATGGTAATTTATTAATGCATTCTTTATAATGTATTTTGATAATGTCGTTTTTGAGAAAATCAATGTACATAAGTACATGTATCCAGTTCCAAGGCATACAGATGGTTAGGAAGCATAAACATGTAACAGTGTTGTTTCATAAGAAAGCTAATGGTAGTTTTAAGTAATAAACTGTACAGAAGGACAAAAAACAAAAATGAACAGTCAACTATTCCGTGCACTATCAAACCTTGTAGATATATTAACAGATTGTTGCCTAAGAAAACCTCATGTTGTGAAGACTAGATGGTGTAAGAGTTTTTATTTCTTCTTCTCCCTTTTTACTGAGTAGGGGAAAGTATTAGGCTTAATTCTGTTGCTCATTGGCGTTAGTACACACTACCCAGTCACCCTAGATTTTATTAAATTTATTAGGACACCCACAAGCTTCATAGGTGATTCTTTAGAAGACGCATCTTCACTAAATGTTTCCGAACATTTATATGTATGACTTCATCAGACATCCAATTAAGATCAGTCATTTTCCTGGCATAACAAAATAGTAGTTTTATAAAAGCTTTTTTGGCTGTGCTTAAATCTAGTTTTCTAAAAATATCGAAAAGACACCAGTTTTGATTACATGTCTTATGGATGAGAAAGTTATGAGAAATAAATTCAGTACCTGATGACCAAACTGATGACTTTAGAGCATCTCCAAACCATAAGTAGTATTTCTCTATCCGATGCCTGCCACTTTTGACACATAGCAGTGGCTCTTCTGCCCATTGTAACTAGTCATGCAATAGAGAAGTATGTTCAGTGGAAGTATCATATTTGAAAGAGTTTTTTCTTATAGATATAACTTTGTCAAAATAGAAACCAGGAAATTCCTTCCAGTCCTGACCAGTCAGATCTGAAATGTCTACATTCCATTGTTCCAAACACCCAGAAATATTTGTAGGAACTTCCCTGAGATTGCATGCCATAAATCCTGATAACCAGCTCTGTGTGGATGGGTTCAACAATGGCTTCTGCTGTGGAGGGGACAGTAATACATTTTATTTTAAAAGCTGATAAGTATTTGTTTGTGTTTTATTGTATTAAAGGGGTGTTGGTGTTTTTTTTACTTTAAACTATTTGTGGGAATGGGTAAGGGTTAGTGATAAACAAATGTACCAGGGTTCAATTCATGGATAGTTTGGAACCTTGGGGGTGCAGTGATTCTTGACAATCAATTTGGTCTATTTTAAGGCTAATAGGCAAGGGATTGTCTAACAAAGGGGATTGAGAACGGGTTACTGTCCTGGGGAACACTGGGAAAACAATGATCATTTAATAATAAGCTTGGGAGATGCCTTTAAGCTGTAAGCTAACAAAAATTGTTTTTCATGTAGTTGTGGATGTGGCACCTGCTTTGTTTAACTAGCCATATTGGGCATGCATTGCATGGTGGAAACAGCAGTGAGTCGCAACAAAATTTTAAGACTATAGGAAATAAAATTTTACTTTAAAATCTAATATTTTTTATTTTTACATCATAAAAAAACAATAAAACCATATAGCTCATGAAGTACATCTGTTGTATATAATGTCTCATTGTTCCAAAATTTCCCTAACCCAGCCCTAGAAAATTAAATCAGCGGATAATCGATCAATCATAAATAATAATATGACAATCTTGTGTTAACGTACAATACCATAATACAACAGGTAAGCTGGAGGGATGATTTACTAAAACTGGAGTGCAAAATCTGGTGCAGCTCTGCATAGCTTAAATAAACAAGCTGAAGTTACAAACTGAATGGCTGCCATGCACAGTTGCACCAGATTTTGCACTTTCCAGTTTTAGTAAATCAACTCCAGTGCATTTTGCAGAACATGAATTTCACTTCTTCAGGAGTATGAACAAGGCCAGTTATAACTTATGCCATGTGCACTGGAGCATCATCACTTAGAACCTTTCCTGGGTGAGCGCAAGGGATATATTAACCACTTGCCAACCCGCTGCTGTAGATATACTGCAGCGGGGGAGGTACACGCAGCCTCAGTCATGTATATATATACATGATTGAGCCTACTGCGGTTTAGGAGCATGCTACCCCTCCTGTGGCCACTGTGTCCACTGGACACAGCGGATCACTTTTACAGATACCCGGTAACCGGGTATTATGTGATCGCTATGATTGGTCGTAGCAGTCACGTGATCACAATGTAAACAACCTGTCATGAATGGCTTGTTGTGATCTGTGATTGGACCAAAGCAATCATATGGTACCTGGCTACCTGGAGCATGTGACTAGCTTAGCCTATCAAATGCAAAACAAAATTTAAAAAGGCTCTGCCTCAACAATTTCATGTCTCCTTAGCTTGATAAACTGTAAACCTTCATTCTTTATAGGTGTTGTCATCCTTAATATGGATGGGCTTAACACCCCCTGGTTCGATTTGCACCAGAACATGCGAACAGGCAAAAAGTTCTAGCGAACATGCAAACCCTGTTAAAGTCTATGGGACATGAACATGAAAAATCAAAAGTGCTAATTTTAAAGGCTTATATGCACGTTATTGCCATAAAAAGTGTATGGGGACCTGGGGTCCTGCCCTAGGGGACATGTATCAATGCAAAAAAAAAGTTTTTAAAATAACCGTTTTTTTCAGGAGCAGTGACTTTAATAATGCTTAAAGTGAAACAATAAAAATGAAATATTCCTTTAAATATCATGCCTGGGGGGTCCCCTTAGTCTGCCTGTAAAGTGTCCCATCTGTTTGATGTGTAGAACAGTGCCGCAGCAAAATTACATTTCTAAAGGAAAAAATTCACTTGCTCGCGGCTGTAATGTATTGTATTGCCGGCTACCAGCAATATAAATAAAAAATCAAGGAAAAAATGGTGTGCAGGCCCCCGCAGTCCATACCAGGCCCTTTGGGTCTGGTATGAATCCACGTCAAAATGTAAAAAAAAAATGGTGGAGTCCTCCCTCAAAATCAATTTCAGACCCTTATCCGAGCATGCAGCCTGTAGGTCAGGATAGGTGGTGGGGCGAGCGAGCACCCCCCCCTCCTGAACCATACCAGGCCACATGCCCTCAACATGGGGAGGGTGCTTTGGGGTCCCCAAATCACCCTATCCCCATGTTGATGGGAGAGAGAAGAAATTGGTTGCACACCAGACCATCAAGTGCTTGAAAAAGAAGTCCTTTATTGCCACATGCCAGTCATATATGCAGGGTACAGATATTTGACGCGTTTCACACGGATGTACCGTACTTGTTTACAACACCAAACTGATCTCCCTTCTGGCTACTTAAAGGTATGTCACTAATTAGAAACACAGTTAATAGAAAAAACACACTGATATTGGGATTTAAAAACATTTCATGGCTAGTGGAATAGAAAAATACTAGATAGTTAAAACCCCAATAAATTAAATGTTAAAACTCCAAAAACATAAACAAACTGATCAAAATGAATCACCAATAAAGTAATAGATGAAAAATGAAATGAAAATGGTGAAAAAATATAAATAAAAACGGACCAAAAATACAGAAGTGCAAAGACAGCACATTGATTGTACAAAAATAAAAAAATATATTAGGACTATATACAAATAAGATGTATAAAATCATTTAATCAGAGATAGACAACAAGAGCTATGAAGCTAGTAAGTGATGATGACCACATAAAGGTTATACAACCCCACAATGGTCATCACTACAGGTATGTATGTACACGAATCCTATTGACTATTCCATCAGGTTCAAATGCGGTACCTAGCATACAAATAATACAGGCAAAGATCACAGCTAACATACTCAAGAGTTTTAGAAGTGTGTATATATATATATATATATATATATATATATATATATATATAAATATCACAGTCAGCAGGAAAAGATCAATTGCATGATGTGTGGAAATACAAAACGTAATGTGAACATTTTAGCCAAAATCATTGTAAAAAAGGGAAGAGGCGGTAGGAACGACTTACACCAATATTCCTAGCTAAACAAAACAAAGTGGTACATATATAAACCACATGTTCACTGGAATATAGAAAGCCAAGAAAGAGATAGTCACCAATCAAATGGACAGGGGAAAAAAGACACTTGACAGAAAAATAAACACTTGAACTGGGATGTCATTAATCATGGTAATGTGTAACATCCCATTCATAGTTTAACCCATATGGAATGCGAGTCTTAAAATAGAATATCCAAAAAACCTCCCTTTTGCATAGGAGTTTAAAGACATCCCCCCCCCCCCCCCTCACAGTAGGTGTATCAACTTTTTCCTTGTCAAAAGAAGTTTATTGAGTATACAATGTTATAAAGATACATAAAGTAAGTTTACAAGGATCTATAAAGTAAGCTCATTGTTTTACAGTAGGGTTTATATAGGTAAATATCATGAAATTTCAAATATTAAACATTGGGTTCACGTAAACCTAAATTAAAGATATATATCATTTCCTTAGTTACTTTTGTAGGTATTTAAATGATTTATACCTACTATACATATTGTTTACAAGTAGAGTGTATATAGGTCAAATAAATTCTGATAATGAGCTTTAATCGTAAGGTGGAGAAAAGGAAAGAGAAAGAAGAAAAAGGGTTGAAAGGTAGAGGTATGGTCCACAAGGTTGTCCCGCTCGTCAGTTTATTATTCTTTTTAGTTCTCTTTGAAGCCTTAGAATGGGTGTCTCTGTAAGTCATTTAATCTGTTACCATGGCAACAGGACAGAGTCATTGAAATTTGACAGGAACTGTTGTTTTATCCAAGGGTGCCAAAGTTTTTCAAATTTTGGAATTTGATTTTGATCGATGGCTACCATCTTAGCATGGGACATTGTATTATTCATTCTGTGAATTGTTTCTGCTAGTACCAATGTAGGAGATTTCCATGCCTTGGCCACTGTTTGTTTTGCAGCCGTTATTAGTTGGATCATAAGTTTGAATTGAGAGAGTGTTAACCATTCCGGTTTTAGATTAAGTAAAGTTAAATATGGATCTGGTTGTATTATCTTTTTAAATATTTTAGATGCAATCACGAAAACTTCCTTCCAGAAGGTTTGGATTACTGGGCACGTCCACCATATGTGTAAATATGTGCCTATTTCTGGGCATCCTCGAAAACAAAGAGCTGAGGTATTAGGTGAATATTTTGCCACTCTAGCGGGTACAAGGTACCAGCGAGTTAGGACTTTATAATTTGTCTCCAGTGCTAAGATGTTGGGTGAAGATGACTTAGATGTGAGCCATATGTTAGACCAGTCCGTGTCTTCTAAAGTTCGTCCCAGGTCCTCCTCCCACCTCTGAACGTAAGAGGGTCTATTAAGATTTGCTACTCCATATAATTGATTATAAAGTGATGAAATTGTACCTTTAGCAAGTGGATCTTTTGTACAGATTGATTCAAAAATGGATAATTGGGATAATGGTGTATCCCCCTTTAGGAATGGTGTATAGAAATTTTTGATTTGGAGATATCTAAATATCTCAGAGTTTGGTAGATCATATTTTTCTCTAAGCGATGGGAATGAAAGGAATGATTTAGATGCTATGAAGTCATTTAGTGTCTGAATGCCTGATGTTGTCCAAGCTTTAAAAGAATTTGGGTAGATCCATGCCGGATAAAAGGCCGGATTTCTGATAAAAGAAAGGAGAGGATTGTGTGGAGATTGTAACTGATATTTGGTTTTTAGTTTATCCCAGAGAGATAAGAAGTGTTTAGTTATGGGATTATGAATTTTAAAGCGGTCTTTAGGATCAAGCCATAATAAATTTGATATTAATAGAGGGTCATTTTCTGAAGCCTCTATAAATACCCATAATGGGATTTCCTGTTTTGCATGGTATTTGGACAGACTGGCCAAATGTGCTGCTCTGTAGTAGTTAGTAAAATTAGGGTATCCCAGGCCTCCTTTATTTTTGGGAAGATGTAGTGTGTGTATAGGTATACGTGGTTTAGAAGAGCCCCATATAAACGAAGTTGCTCTTTTTTGTACTATTCTCAAAAAATAGGAAGGAATTGGAATAGGGAGGACTCTGAATAGATAAAGCAATTTGGGTAGAATAGTCATTTTGATTGCATTAATTTTCCCTATCCAGGATAAAGGAAGTTGCGACCATTGTTTTATTAGATTTGTGATCTGTCTTAATACAGGAGGATAATTGGTTGAGAATAAGTCAGAATGAGATGCTGTTAAATGAATTCCAAGATATGGGATTGATTTTTCTGCCCATGTGAATGGGAGTGCAGCCTTAGCCGGGATCAATTCCATGTTTGTGAGTGAAATATTAAGCACTAGGCATTTCTTAGGATTAATCATAAGGCCGGATAGGGCTGCAAATCCATCAAGAGCTGGTATTAAGTTAGGACCAGAGACCTGTGGTGATGATAGAAAAAGTAATATATCGTCTGCAAATATACATAATTTGTGTGTAATACCCCCTACTTCAATGCCAGTTATAGTTTGGTTTGTTCTGATGTATTGGGCCATGGGTTCGAGTATAAGGGCAAATAATAAGGGAGATAATGGGCAACCCTGTCGGGTACCTCTTTCGATATTAAAGGCTTCAGATTTGTATCCAGCATATTTTATATAGGCTTTGGGTTTATTATATAATGCTTTGATCCATGTTAAAAAGTGGGGTCCAAAACCCCATTTTTGTAATGAATATTGCATATATTGCCAGGATACTGTGTCAAATGCCCTCTTAATATCGAGAGATAGAAAACATAAAGGGATTTTCCGTTTTTTAGCAATATGTGCCAATAACACTGCCCTGCGTATATTATCGCCTGCCTGTCTATTTGGCATGAAGCCTACTTGATCTCTATGTATTAATTTTCCTATAATGCTATTGAGGCGTTTTGCTATTATTTTTGCTAATAATTTAATATCGAGGTTTAACAGAGAGATAGGCCGATAATTCACACAGGAAGTATCATCAGAAAGGGGTTTTGGGATCATACAAACAATTGCCATTAGTGTTTCTTGACGAAAAGAATGTCCATCTAGAAGTTTGTTAAAAGTTTCAGTGAGAATGGGAGAGAGTATTACTGAGAATGTTTTATAGTATAAAGCCGAGTAGCCGTCTGGGCCTGGTCTTTTGTTAAGTTTTAGGTCTTTTATGGCGTTAGCAACTTCATCTATAGTTATAGGCTCATCCAAACTGCTTTTTTGAGTCTGAGATAACTCAGGTAAGTTTATTTTTGAGAAGAAGGATTCAGCTTCTGTAGGATTAAATTCATTGTTTGTCTTGTATAAAGTTGCGAGATGTGAGTGAAATTTATGGACTATTTTAACTGGATTACAAGTGTAAACATTTTTTGATAATTTCAAACGTATTGGTTTGAAAGATTTGTTAGTTGAATTTAATGCCCGAGCCAAATATGTACCAGGTTTGTTTGTATTCATGTAGAAATTGTGTTTGGAGCGTTTGAGGGATTTATCAACTGACTCAGTGAGAAATAGATCGTATTCCAATCTAGATTTTTCCAGATGAGATTTTGTACTCTGAGATGGATTATCTTGAAATGATATGTAGGCTGCATTAAAATTGAGTTCTAGTTTTTTTGCTAGATTTTTGCGTTCCCGTTTAAATAGTGCCATTTGTCTTTGTATTGTACCACGCAAGACAGGCTTATGAGCTTCCCACAGTGTTATTGGGGAGATGTCTGTTGTATTATTAATTGATATGTATTCCTTTAAAGCTTGTTCAATGGCCATCTGATGTAGTGGGTGTTTGAGCATTATGTCCGGTAAGTACCACGTTGGGTCATGCGCTTTTGGTATGGCTGAGGCTATAGTAGTGTATACTGCATTATGGTCAGACCACGGAATCGGAATTATATCTGATGCAATAATTTCTGGTATCATTCCTATTGTTAGAAAAATATGATCTATTCTGGTGAAGGTTTGATGAGGGTGCGAGAAATAAGTGAATTTCTTTTTCATTGGGTTACTTTCTCTCCATGAATCTACCAGATTGTATTTGGAAAGAAGTTGAGAAAAAGGTAATCTAGAGGTTATTTTGGATGGTGTAAAAGGTGATTTATCTAGAAATGGGAGGAGGACCTGGTTCGAATCCCCACACATTATCACTGTTCCTATTTTGTGTGTATAAATCACTTGTAATATATGTGAGAGGAATGGTGTAGGTTGTTTGTTAGGAGCGTAGTAGGAAATCACAGTGATTGCTGTATCCATTATATAACCCATGAGTATCAGGTATCTACCTTCTGGGTCTTTAATTTCTGATGATAAGGTGAATGGTGTGGATCGGTGAAATGCAATTAGAGTTCCCCTTTGCTTGGTACAGGCAGAAGCCGTGTAAATTTGTTGATAAAAAGGAGAAATATATTTTGGAGTAGAATCTTTGGTGAAGTGTGTTTCTTGGAGGCATACTATGTGAGCCTTCTTGTTATAGTACGGAAGGCTTTGGTCCTTTTTTGAGGGACATTTATTCCCTGAACATTCAGGGAAAGTATATTCAGTGGTGCCATGGCAATAGATCAAATAGTTTTGACTTACTTTTTGTTATGCAGAGCTGACTGCGCAGATCAACCTGTGTGGACAGAAGAGATGAATAGATAGAAAAGAAACCAGTGAATTCTGGAGTAAAGAGTAAACAAAAAACATATGAGATTAAATGATACATTGTATAAATTATTTTTTGCAAGTAATCACAATTTACCCGTGAAAGAGAGTAAATATCTCTCTCAGGGGAATAAGTGCCTTCGTCACACTCCCACATAATATGATTGGGAGAATGAGGAGGGCTAATGGGGGTACACGGATCTTCCGCTTACAGGAGAGAAGTGCTATGTCAAAAGACATCAAAATGATGTTTCATTAATTGGAGTGCAGAATATAGTTTTTGTTGAAATTATTTATTCCAGGGTGGTTGTATATGGTTAGTCTTGCCCTAGGCTAAATAATTCAGTTAGAAAGGTACTGTTAATAACTTTGGTATTGATGAAGATAGTTTGAATTATTTTGGGATTTTAACCATTTAAGAGTAAACAATTACATATTTTATTCATATGCAACTGTTTAGATATGTTAACTCATAAAATTGAGGTTGTATTGCTTCAGATTAGAATAAACAAAAACATAATTCTAGGAACTAGTTAGATAATAATATATTTGTTTTAAGAAAAGAAAGAAAAAGCTTCCATTACTTCTGGATTATTGAACATATTTGTCCTAAAAAGTAATAAATCTATTATTACCTGATAATATATAACTGAACAAGAATTTCCTTATTTCACTTATATATTCTAAGGCTATATGAATCAGAAGTAATAAGAAATATAACTGGAATGTAACATGATCCCACACAGTGTGTGACTATCAGAATGCAGTTACATTCAGTTATAAATATAGGTTTTTTATAGAGAACCATCTCTTAGTATAATAAATGAAGAGATATCAGGAATTAGGATGTCAGTCCATTGAATCTTCTTGGTCCATGGATGATGTGGCATAACGGCCTCTTTTGTGAGAATGATGATTCCCATTTTGTTCTGAAATTTTCTGGGTGCTGCCTGAAGGTGAAGATGATGCCATTCTTCTGCGTGTGGGAGAGTTGTTGCTTGTGGGTTCTGTCAGATTTAATTTTAAAAGGGTTTGTTGTAGTTCATCTGCTGATCTGCTTCTGTAAATTGTACCTTGGTAGTTAAATCTGACTGAAAAGGGGAAGCCCCATTGATACATAATGTTGTGGCGTTGCAGTTCCATTAGTTGGGGTTTCATGGATCGTCTTTTAGTAATAGTAAGTTGGGATAGGTCAGCGAAAATTTGATAATTGTGTCCTTGAAAATTAAGTTCCTTTTTTTCTCTTGCAGCAATTAGTATTTGTTCTTTCGTTCTGTAATAATGAAATTTTGTGATTATATCACGTGGGGGTCCATCTTTCTTTTTGGCTGTGAGGGCTCTGTGTACTCTGTCCAGTTCTAAACGTTCAATAGGGATATCTGGCTTTAGTTCTTGTAATAGAGCAGTAATAGTAGATTGCAGGTCTGTCACAGTTTCAGGTATTCCCCTTATGCGCAAGTTTGAACGTCTGGCTCTATTTTCGTAATCTTCGAGCTTAGTTTGAAGTATTAAATTCTCTTTTTTTAATTGTTCCAATTCTGTTATATTTTCTTGGGTTGTAATTTCAATTTCATCCATTTTTATTTCTAAGGCTGCGGTGCGGTTTCCCAGCTCTCTTATTTCTTTGGTTAGGCTTTTTGTTATTTGGTCTGAGGTTTGTTTTAAAGCCTTATGAAGCATCTTTTCAAATTGTAATAATATTTCTGGGGATACTGAGGAGGCTTGTGGAGAAGTTTGTGAGAGGATTTGTTCTGTATCTGACTCAAATGGAGAGTCTTGCTGTGACATTTTCTGTCTGTGAGAGCGCCCTGATGCTGTATCTTGTGAGGTGACTGGAGCTGCTTCAGCTGCAGTGAGTGCCTGTGAGCTCTTTGTGAGGTGATTTTTATTTCTGCCACGGTTTCCTCCCAGTACCATATTTCCTGCCCAAACTTTCACAGTTTGTTCCCTGGGGCAAAAAGGTTCAAATGGATACCTTTTGAGCCTGCAGGCTCCGCTTTGTCCTTCTCTTCTCTCCTCAGCGGTGTGGAGCTCTAACAATGCATGTCTGCTCTGCTAGGCTCCGCCTCCTGCTTCTCAACTTTTTCTATAATCTGTATCTCCACTGCTGAGTTCTTACCATCATGATATTGGTTAAAATGTCTGGCAATATTCGTTGAATGATTTTTTTCAATACTGTAAAGATGTTCTTGAAATCTGTCCCAAAGTCGCCTAGTAGTGCAACCTATGTATTGTACATTACAGATAGTACATATTATAGTATACATGATATATCTAGTATTGCAGTTATAAAAAGAGGTCAGCCTGTGCTCCCTCCCATTGGAGGGTGAGTAGACCCCATCACCCTTTGTGATGTGCTTACAGCAGGAGCAACCAGTCACCCCACAACCATAGTTGCTCTAGAAATGCAACCAGGTAGTGGAAGTGATTTTGGTATATCTCAAAAAAACTAGGTGACAAAAAGTTCTCCAAAGTTGAAGCACGTCTGGAAACAAAATTAATTCCGTCTTTCAGAAGTTCAGCACAAATGCGATCTTCGAACAGGACGGGCAGGTACCTATACACACAGTGCCGGCCCAAGACATTGTGCTGCCTGGTACCAAGAATGAAATGCTGCCCCCCCCCCCAAAAAAATCACGCCCACCCCACATCCATTATTTTATATCATGATAATTAAAGAGGACCTGTCTTGGCTCTATACGTGTATATAAGAGTATAAAGAGGACCTGTCATGGCACTGTATGTGTATATATAAGTATAAAGAGGACCTGTCATAGCACTATACGTGTATATATAGGTATAAAGAGGACCTGTCATGGCTCTATACATGTATATAGGAGTAAAAAGAGGACCTGTCATGGCACTATACGTGTATATATAAGTATAAAGAGGACCTGTCATGGCACTATACATGTATATATAAGTATAAAGAGGGCCTGTCATGGCTCTATACATGTATAGGAGTATAAAGAGGACCTGTCATGGCACTATACGTGTATATATAAGTGTAAAGAGGACCTGTCATGGCTCTATACATGTAAAGGAGTATAAAGAGGACCTGTCATGGTTGTTTACATGTATAGGAGTATAAAGAGGACCTGTCATCGCTCTATACATGTATGTAGGAGTATAAAGAGGACTTGTCATGGCTCTGTACATGTGTATAGGAGTGTAAAAGGTCGTGTCATGGCTCAATACATGTATGTAGGAATATAAAGAGGACCTGTCATGGCTCTATACATGTATGTAGGAGTATAAAGAGGATCTGTCATGGCTCTATACATGTATGTAGGAGTATAAAAAGACTTGTCAGGGCTCTATACATGTGTATATAGGAGTATAAAAGGATGTGTCATGGCTCTATTCTTGTATAGGAGTGTAAAGAGGACTGGTCATGGCATTATACGTGTATATAGATGTATAAGGAGGACCTGTTATGGCTCTATTCATGTATAGGAATATAAAGAGGACCGGTCATGGCATTATACGTGTATATAGAAGTATAAAGAGGACCTGTTATGGCTCTATACATGTATATAGAAGTATAAAGAGGACCAGTCATGGCTCTATACATGTATATAGAAGTATAAAGAGGACCTGTTATGGCTCTATACATGTATATAGAAGTATAAAGAGGACCTGTTATGGCTCTATACATGTATATAGAAGTATAAAGAGGACCTGTTATGGCTCTATACATGTATATAGAAGTATAAAGAGGACCTGTTATGGCTCTATACATGTATGTAGGAGTATAAAGAGGACCTGTCATGGCATTATAGATGTATATAGACATATAAAGAGGACCTGCCATGACTCTATACATGTATATAGAAGTATAAATAGGACCTGTCATGGCTCTATACATGTATGCAGGAGTATAAAGAGGACCGGTCATGGCTCTATACATGTATATGGGAGTAAAAGGACCTGTCAGGGCTCTATACATGTGTATAGCAGTGTAAAAGGACATGTCATGGCTCAATACATGTATGTAGGAATATAAAGAGGACCTGTCATGGCTCTATACAATTATGTAGGAGTATAAAGAGGACCTGTCATGGCTCTACACATGTATGTAGACGTATAAAGAGGACCAGTCATGGCTCTATACATGTATGTAGGAGTATAAAGAGGACTGGTCATGGCTCTATACATGTATGTAGGAGTATAAAGAGGACCTGTTATGGCTCTATACATGTATATAGACGTATAAAGAGGACCTGTTATGGCTCTATACATGTATATAGAAGTCTAAAGAGGACCTGTCATGGCTCTATACATGAATGTAGGAGTATTAAGAGGACCTGTCATGGCTCTATACATTATATATGGTGGAATATGAGAATATAAGGTATAAGAAGGTATTCTCAGAAAATGACAGTGGATGCAGATTGAAAAAGAAAGTTCAACTCCAGCATCCAGATATGACAACAGGAATTAAAAATTAGAAGTGATGTCTGCAGGAAATCCACTGCAGCCAATCCGGTTCACCTGATGAAGTCATGTGGATGACGTAATGCGTAGGGAGTGGCCGGGAGTGGATGTTATCCGAATACCGTAAGTGATGTGAGAACGGCGAGATAACACAACATTGTTACAATTTTTGCTTTTAAACCTTGTTATTTATGTAAGAGTCTAATTCACTTTATTTAATAAATCAGTTGATAATTTTGACATACTACACTATCGGAGGTCTCTTTCCTTCCCCCTCTTTGTGAGTTTATTACCACGGAGGTGTATAGACCCGGATACAGAACATCCATATAGGTACAACCTATATTGGGACGGATTACACTCTGGTGGCGATTATTGGAATAGGAGGAAAAACCATCCAATAATTTTTATGCTGATGATCTAAGGATTGGAGGTGAGAGTTCTGTGAGCTCGTTTTTGGATTATACATATCTCTTCTCTTAGTCACAAAGATTTGTGGGCAACCTAGTGTATTTATGACAACATTATTTTGAGATAATTATCATCGAGAGAGATGCCTGATTAGAAGAGATTAATACATCACTATATGGACTTCTTTATTATTATAATTCATTTTGGATGTCTCAGATCACTTTCTTTATTTATTATTAATTTATTATTGATCTATTATTATTTACCTATCATTTATATTTGGATTTTAGGTTATATCCTTTGAGTGCGTTTTTTCTGTTGTGCAAGATCATTATTGGTTTATGTAATAACTTTTGTGAAAACTAATCAATATACACTTATTGCATTTTTTTACCAAACATATGTAGAAGAATACATATTGACCTAAACTGATGAAGACATTTTTAGTTTTATTTTTTTTTATGTTTACTATAGCAAAAAGTAAAAAAAAATATATATTTTTTCAAAATTGTCGCTATTTTTGTTTATAGCACAAAAAATAAAAACCACAGAGGTGATCAGATACCACCAAAAGAAAGCTCTATTTGTGGGAAAAAAAGCCGTAAATTTTGTTTAGGTGCAACTTTACATGACCGCGCAATTGTCAGTTAAATCAATGCAGTGCTGAATCGCAAAAAAAAAGTTTAAAGTGCAATATTTATTTTATTACATTGTTATATAAAATAAAATAGTTCAACTTGCCATAATGCAGTATCTGTGGGAGCCCCGAGCGTGTCACTTGCCAATGTCACCTGCCTTCAGATGCGGATTTTCACTTGCCACATGTTGCGGATTGTCACTTGCCACGTCACCTGCCACACATTGCGGATTGTCACTTGCCACAACGTCACCTGCCACACATTGCGGATTGTCACTTGCCACAATGTCACCTGCCACACGTAGCAGATAGCGGATTGTCACTTGTCACATCACCTGCCACACATTGTGGATTGTCACTTGCCAAGACGCCACCTGCTACACATTGCGGATTGTCACTTACCACGACATCACAGATTGTGGATTGTCACTTGCCATGATGTCACCTGCCACACGTAGCGAATAAGCGGATTGTCACTTGCCACGTCACCTGCCAAACGTTGCGGATTGTCACTTGCCACGACGCTATCTGCCACACGTTGCGGATTGTCACTTGCCATGACATCACCTGCCACACATTGCGGATTGTCACTTGCCACAACGTCACCTGTCACGTGTAGCGGATTGTCACTTGCCACGTCACCTGCCACATGTGGATTGTCACTTGCCATGATGTCACCTGCCACACATTGCGGATTGTCACTTGCCATGACGTCACACATTGTGGATTGTCACTTGCCACGACGTCACCTGCCACACGTAGTGGATAGCAGATTGTCACTTGCCACGTCACCTGCCACACATTGCAGATTGTCACTTTCCACGACGTCACCTGCCACACATTGCAGATTGTCACTTGCCACGACGTCACCTGCCACACGTAGTGGATTGTCACTTGCCACGATGTCACCTGCCACACGTAGCAGATTGCCACTTGCTGTGTCCCAGAGTAAAGGCAGGCAGCAGAGAGATGATGTCATCTCTCTGCTCCCCCACCCGCCGGCCCGCTGAATGGCCAGCAAGCCCACTAACAAGCCGACTGTGCCACCCGCTGACTGTTCCCCTGTTTTGCCCACACACTCCTTTCACCTTTCACGTCGAGAAAGGTCCCCCATCGGATAGTGTCCGCCCTGTACTGCGCAGGCGCAGCACTTGCGCAGTACAGAGAACAAAGGTGATGCCGAAAGTCTCCAAACATGAACAGCGCGAGCGTGTGGCACAATGTACTCTTAATTGCGCAGGCGCCGTGTATACCTGATGAACAGCTGTTCATGTTCAGAGACTTTCAGTGTTTCCTTTGTCCTCCGTACTGTGCAAGCGCTGCACCTGCGCAGGACAGGGCCGACATTATCTGATGGGGGACCTTTCTTAGCAGAACACCGGGCTCCTCACAGTGGGATCTGCAGCGGAACGGGCTGGGTGGGGGGGCAATTTGCTGCCCCCTGAAAGTGCCGCCTTGTCATTGTATTCTTCACTGAAGAGCATACTAATGGTTGGTCTGTTTCTATTGAACTGTTTCCTATTTCCCACACATTCAGTGCACTGGATTCCTCTTAAAAGATCTCTACTATTTTTGGAATTGGCAATTGAAAAAGCCCTGGCAAGTATATATCTAGGATAGCCCCTTTGTCGAAAGCAATGATAAAGAGACTGCACTTCCCTGTCATAAGTGTGCTGGTCATTACAAATTCTACACACCCCAAGAAATTGACCAACCTGAATACCCCTAATGGTAAGTCGGAGGTGGCCAGATTTGGCCATCAATGTTGATGGGGACAAGAGACTCTTCCCAACAACCCTGTCCATTGGTTGTTGGGATCTGCAGGCAAGGGGCTTATAGAAATCTGGAAGTCCCCTTTAACAAAGGGACCCCCAGATCCAGCCCCCCCTATGTGAATGAGTATTGGGTACATTGTACCCCCACCAATTCACCACAAAAAGTGTCAAAAAGTAAAAACCACAAGACAGTTTTTGACAATTCCTTTATTAAAAAAAAAAGTGTCTTGCAATGTACATCCATCGTCAATCACGCAGCCCGACGGACCAAAAAAAAAAGAAAGAAAAATCTCCACCTCCAGGGCTCCCGCTGACTGCTGTCTTTTCCCTTTGACAGCTCTTATATAGGCAAGGGCGGGGGGCCACCCGCTGATGTAACCGGATGACCCACCCCAGTCTGACGTCACATGACAAGGGGGAGGGGTATGCCTGTATATAAAAAATGTTGTACAAATGAATGTGAGAGACGACATCACTAATGGAGCAAGGGAGGAGGTGGAATCCTTATGGCTAGAGCTACAAAGGGAGGAAATTAAGGAGAAAATAATACTGGGCTTATGCTATAGGCCCCCTAACCAGAGGGAGGAGGGGAAGGCAGACCTTCTACCACAATTTGAATTAACGGCAAGGCACCCCAAAGCACCCTCCCCATGTTGAGGGCAAGCAGCCTGGTATGGCTCATCTCCCCCCTTTCCTGCTTGCATGGATAAGGGTCTGGTATGGGTTTTCTTTTTAATATTGGCATGGAGTTCCCCTTAAAATCAATGCCAGACCCTCTGATTTTGAAGATTTTGGGGGGACCCCCACAGAGTTTTTTTCCTTTATTCTGTCATAAGGTTCCCCTTAACTACTTCAGTACACTGTATTATATACTGTACACTGACTGCACTGTGTATATATATATATATATATATATATATATATATATATATATATATATATAAAAACTACACCGTCTGCACTGTATATATATTCTGCACTGCATATGAAGTATCTCACAAAATTGAGTATACCCCTCACATTTTTGTAAATATTTTATTATATCTTTTCATGTGACAACACTGAAGAAATGACACTTTGGTACAATGTAAAGTAGTGAGTGTACAGCTTGTATAACAGTGTAAATTTGCTGTCTGTTGAATTTGAGTTAATACTGTATTAATAACTATATTTCAATAATTCCTATTGATGAGGAAAGTTCCAAGAAAAATCTGTTAAGTTCTTGTGTAAAAACTCCAAAAATTGATTTAATAATAAAATAGCAAAATGTTACAAAAACAATGTCAAAATTTAGAATATAAAAATAGATTATTCTTAAAATGAAGTTTAAATCAGATATGTCTGTGTGTAAAAGTAGCTTCAATGTCTTGAGATGTATGTGTGTGAATGTGTCCTCATGGAGAGCTGGAAAGAAAGTGAGGCTTTGTGCGTGTCTGCCCAAAAACCTCTGTTACAAGATTTTCTACTCCTAAAAAACCAACCCCTCCCTTTTCCTATTCAGACAGCTTTAAAGGTTTGTATTTGTCTTATAGTCCCACAGAAAAACCGGAAACTTTCACTGAGTAATTTCACTCCCACCTTTTTAAAAACGTGGGTGTCACTCATTCCAACACAGGATGTGAAATACAAAACCATGTCTAATCAAAACATTCCATGGGGATGGCATATCTATTTTGTCAATGTAAAGTTAAACATATACAATATAAGTTTGTTTTTACAGCTAAAATCCTTGAATCAAATACTACATATCAGTATATATACATTTAAAATGCAGTGTTCTTATTAATATCCTAATCAAGAAATATAGTAATGTAAAGAAACAGCTTACATTCTTAACATACTGGAACTTTGTGTCTTTGGAAAAGAATGTAACCTTATCTCTTATGATGGGGGAGGTGAGTCTAATTTATACCACATGAGAACTGCTACATAGAACTGCTTTTGAAGCTATCCCAAGAAATGCATATGAAGCTTATAACAACATGTATACTTTCACAAGTATATATAGAGACCTTTTAGAAAACTTCACTTTTTCTATACACAGAAGATTAATAAATTATATAAATGTATCCATGTCCATTGTTCTCAGAGACCCAAACATTCATAAATATATTGATTTCTAACATTTCCCTCTCAAAATGATTGATTAAACAATCTTATCATTTTAAATATTTTATCTAAATCCATTTATACCTCAAATGCATCACATTTGTATCGACATATACTCAAAGATCTTAAGATAATTGACACGAATACATTTTCGAATTTGATTCTATATAAGAAAAAGTGAACTTCATATACCATAAAAAATATATATATTCACCCTTATTATTTTCTTTTTTTACCAAATAAATCAATCCCCTTAATATCATAATTCATAAATGTAACATTGTTTTACAATACTTTGAAATATAGATATTACTTCAGAAATGTATGTTTCATATTTTCCCTCCAAATTGTGTTTAGCATAAATCTATAATCCATAAAACCTTTCTAATAACCTTGTCAAAATTAAACATAAAATATGTTCTTAACTTCAATTTGTTCACATATGTGAGATGATTTAAAAACTAAATACATATTACAATGTAAAGTTAATCCTATCTTGTTTATGTACCTTTAAGAAAAATGGACTCTGTCTTAATTAACACCAGATGTTCCCTCTAACTAGAATGACTCTATTGTAAGGATATTTAACCCTTTCAACTCTGAAAATACACTATACATGATTGTAAAATTGATGTGTAAAAAAATCTCATCTTGATATGATAAACATGTCCTGTCACATAAAAATGATATATAAAAACTGCAATATATCTGATGGATAAATTATTTCATCAGTAGTCAAAAAATCAAAAGTCCATTGTTTTTAAAATTTCCTCTCTTATCAGAGGTTCTCAAGAGTTTTTTCTTCTTCTTCCTGCACTCTGTAAAGTTGGAAAAACTTTATTGAACATTAAAATGACAACAATAATTATAACGAATGCATCTCTTCTGTTAATTCTTCTCCCAGAACTGATATTCTTAAACTTCAAGATTTTGTTTTCATCTGGAAGGTCTAGAAATATAAAATTTCTTTCTTTTGGTGACCTACAAGTCAGATTCTAAAAAAGAATGCAGTATCGTTATTGAGAATTTAAATAAATGCAAAATATACCTTCATTTACTTATTCATTTTATATACCAAAATTCTAATATTTTATTATGACATACAAACCATATTTTAATAATAACATTTCTAATTACCTTACTTTGCTCTATTTTTCTTTTACTGGCCTATACTCTTTAATCTATTATTCTGTGTATTTAGTCGACAGGACGCAATTTCTCTTTTTTTGTCATGATATAAAACCTTGTTTTCACAAACAAAGTAAGGTTCTAAATCAACCAAAGAAGACTGAAGCAAACTATATATCCATTTACTTCTCCTCTATAAGATTTCAGAGTAATGTGTGCTGTACTGTACTTCTAGCATTTTTCAATTTAGCATTCTGTAGAATTTTTGCTGAATAACATAACCATTCTTTGGATAACACATAGAAAGATCTGTTTTTAATGACAGATCAGGTGTCTGTAATATGATCCTACTAGATCTCACAATCTTTTCTGTTACTTTGACTGCAAAATAAACACTTAACAATTGCTTCATATTTGTGTCAAAAGTTTTTTCCATATTTGTCAAACCTCTGGAGAAAAAAACTATTATTTCCGGTTCACCATCTTTTACCTGAGATAAAATTACTGAGATGGAATTCTCAGATACCTTAGTAGACAATAAAACAGGCACTATATTCCAATTTCGATTGTTTGCAATGAGGGAGCTTTCTGCAAGTCTTTTTTCAACATCTCAAAAGCATCTGTATGGGTTTGAGTCCATTGATCAAACACAACATCTTTTTGTTTCAGGAAATCAAATAATGGTTTAACTTTATCATCATATTCCTGTAAAAACTCTTTGCAACAATTTACCTCACTCAAACATTGATATAATGCCTTGTAAGATGTTGGAATTGGAATAGCAGAAATGTTTCTTTTTCCAGTGATAACTTTCTCTGTCCATGACTAATTTGCATATGAAGAAAATTAACTTTATTTTTCATTAACTGAACTGACTCTGTGTTCAATTTCAGCCCTGCTGTTTGTAACAGAGTAAATAACTCCGTCAACAGAGTGACATGTTCCTCTGTATTTTGTGTAGACAACAAAATTTTGTCCACGTGCTGGAAAATACATTTTGGTCTAGAAAATTTTGATAAAACTTTCTCCAAACACTCGTGCACTATTCCGTCACTGATTTCCATTTCTGGTATTATTCATGTGAATGCATACGTTTCTTTATTAAAACTGAAGGTAAGTTTATAATGACAGCTGTTCGTTAATGGTACTGAAAAATGACTATTGGAGATTTCCAGTACTGAAAATACTTTGGCCTTGGCATCCCTTTGTGACATTAAATTTAAATTAGGAACAATCGGTTTGTTATTTGTAATGCATTTATTCAGTGATCTTAAATCAACTGATAAAGAATACAAATCATCAGCATTCTTGATAGGCCAAATACAATTATTTACCACTGCTTGTGCCTTCTTTAATATTCTTTGTTG
Organism: Aquarana catesbeiana; assembly: GCF_042186555.1. NCBI lineage: Eukaryota > Metazoa > Chordata > Amphibia > Anura > Ranidae > Aquarana > Aquarana catesbeiana. The sequence continues at coordinate 510,688,728 of NC_133325.1, read as the reverse complement.
TAAAAATGATTGTACAATGTCAGAAACTGGACCTATTGATTCTTGTGGCAACTTATTTTAAATTTGGGGTTCAGGTTCTCTTCCCTCAATTTCTATTTCAATATCTTTAAACAAACCTGTATCCATTTTGTTATGACTCCAAAGACTTTTATGTGCTCTTACCTATTGTACCAATTCGAAATTGGTTCCTGTGTGTGGCCAATTAAAATCTGAAGTCATGTCAGCGACTGCTGTACAAATACTTCCAACATTACTGTAATGGAATAATCTATTAACATAGATTTGGGCCTAGATGAATCTTTCCATATAGTAGAATTACTTAAATAAATAATCCAATCTAATTTACTAATCACATCCATGCCTAAAATATTCTCTGTATTTTGGCAACACCAGATGTCTATATTAGTTTTCAAAATTCCCGGAATCTCGAAATTCACATCAGAAACTTTAGCTGCAACTTTATTTCCTTTTCCATTGAAACCAGTTAAATTACATTTTGGGGAATCAATATTCACAGGTAATATGTTTTTAGTTAAACTGAGTTCAGATCCTAAATCTATTAACCATTTAGTATTCTTGCCATTTAATAAACCATGTAACCATGGCCTTCCACTTTCATCTATTAAAAGCAAAGTCACATATTTTAATGTTGGAGGTGACTCAGAACCTTTTTTTCCTAAATCCTGATGGTGATGAAAGTAATCCATCCCTCTCATTTTCATCATTGTTTTTCATATTGATTGAACTGTCATTAACAGTCAATGTACTGATCTGTTTGACTTCTGAAGCATAAGGCAAATCAATCAAACCATTGTTTGAAGAAGAAGGAATAAATTGTTCAGAAATATGTTCTGTATTTTCTACTTTCAAAGTTTTCCTTTGTGTAGTATGTAGGGAAGTATTTCCTGTCTGCTCTGAAACTTTAGTTCCGCCTGTGACGTGTATCTCACTATCTCTGGGTGTGGCCTTACATGTGGCAACTCTCTGAACGCCCTTTTCCCTTTGTTTGTCTAAACTGTGTCTGCATTCTGCAGCTTTATTCAATATTTTTGCTTTAAGCAAAACTTCATGTTCCTGGTCATATTTTTCTATGGACCGCTTAACTGAAACAAAAGATAATTTTGGTTTAAATAAACCTTTCCGTTCTTGGTCATCCCTCTTGATTGACCGCATATCTTGTACAAAAGACTTCTGCATTATCATTCATAGAGTCTGCATTAAAATTAATCTCTAAACTCTTGCTTGACTCTGTTTTAAACTTTACATTATTCTGTAACTCAGACAACTGAATATCCTTTATTTGAATTGCACTCTGCAAATCACCTATCCGTTCAGTCAAAATCTGACAATCAGTACATAAACTATTGTCCTTTGTTTCCCCTTTTGTACCAACTACATTGCTTTCAGAAACTCCTGATATCATTATATCATAAACTTTAATCAACCTAATTAAATTCCTAATCTGTTTGCTGAATTTCTTAAATGTAAATTTTGACTTTTGTATTTTCATATTAGCCTATAAACATTCATTGAACATATAACACCATAATTCATCATCTTTAACAAACTTTGACAGTTTTTTGAATTCCAATTCACTCTCGCTAGAAAATTCATGAATTAAATCCATAACTTACCAATGAAAGACGGCTTCCTTCATGTAACACGCGTTTCCCTCTCTTTGCGGGAAATTACGTAATCAAGAAACAGATTTTTCTTGCACGTGCACAAACGTCTCACAAATTCTGATGTTTCTTTTCCTTCCAAGTTCAATTCAATGATGCCGAAAATTAGCTTTTTCGATTTCTTCTGAAGCTTGACTCAATAGTAAATGTTTGTGCTTATATTCCCTCTCAGCAAGCAGAAGAAGAAATTATCCAAAAAAGTTTGATATTCGGACAAAAAAGAAGTTGGCAAAGGCTCGCCACTGTTGAATTTGAGTTAATACTGTATTAATAACTATATTTCAATAATCCATATTGATGAGGAAAGTTCCAAGAAAAATCAGTTAAGTTCTCGTGTAAAAACTCCAAAATTGATTTAATAATAAAATAGAAAAATGTTACAAAAACAATGTCAAAATTTAGAATATAAAAATAGATTATTCTTAAAATGAAGTTTAAATCAGATATGCCTGTGTGTAAAAGTAGCTTCAATGTCTTGAGATGTATGTATGTGAATTTGTCCTCATGGAGAGCTGGAAAGAAAGTGAGCCTTTGTGCGTGTCTGCCCAAAAACCTCTGTTACAAGCTTTTCTACTCCTAAAAAAACAACCCCTCCCTTTTCCTATTCAGACAGCTTTTAAGGTTTGTATTTGTCTTATGCCCTGTACACACGGTCGGACATAGTTACATAGTAGGTGAGGTTGAAAAAAAGACACAAGTCCATCAAGTCCAACCTATGTGTGTGATTATGTGTCAGTAAAATTGATCAGACATTTCGACAACAAAATCCATGGATTTTTTCTGACGGATGTTGGCTCAAATTTGTCTTGCATACACACGGTCACACAAAGTTGTCGGAAAATCTGATCGTTCTGAACGCGGTGACGTAAAAGACGTACATCGGGACTATAAACGGGGCAGTAGCCAATAGCTTTCATCTCCTAATTTATTCTGAGTAGGGATGAACCGAACACCCCCAGTTCGGTTTGCACCAGAACCTGCGAACGGACAAAAAATTTGCACGAACGTTAGATCCCCATTGATGTCTATGGGACTCGAATGTTCGAATTCAAAAGTGCTCATTTTAAAGGCTAATTTGCATGGTATTGTCCTAAAAAGGGTTTGGGGACCCGGGTCCTGCCCCAGGGGACATGTATCAATGCAAAAAAAACTTTCAAAAATGGCCATTTTTTCGGGAGCAGTGATTTTAATGATGCTTAAAGTAAAAAAAAAAGTAAAATATTCCTTTAACTATCGTACCTGGGGGGTGTCTATAGTATGCCTGTAAAGTGGCGCGTGTTTCCCGTGCTTACAACAGTCCCTGCACAAAATGTCATTTTTAAGGAAAAAAGTCATTTAAAACTGCTTGGGGCTTTAATGTAATGTCGGGTCCTGGCAATATGGATGAAAATCAGTGGGACAAACGGCATGGGTACCCCCAAGTCCATTACCAGGCCCTTTGGGTCTTGTATGTATATTAAGGGGAACCCCGCACCCAAATTAAAAAGGAAAGGTGTGGGGCCCCCAGGCCCTATATACTCTGAACAGCAGTATACAGGCGGTGCAAACAAGACAGGGACTGTAGGTTTGTTGTTAAGTAGAATCTGTTTGTAATTTTGAACCAGTACATTTTTAACGTGTTTAGCTCCAGCCAAAAAATCTATTTTAAGCTTTTTGGAAAACCTAGGGAAGGGTTATCACCCCTGTGACATTTGTTTTGCTGTCTGTGCTCCTCTTCAGAAGATTTCACCTCACTTTTTGTCCCAATGACATGTGTTTTTTTTGTGAAACAAGGATTGGTGATAAAGCATCAGTGGAAAGGAGAAAAGTTTTTCCCATATTAACTCTTACAGGAGAGAATTTCCCTTCCTAGGGGTAGATTTCATCTCACTTCCTATTGTCTCCTTCCGTTTGCAAGTAGGAGTCGTTTGTAAATTGGATGTTTGAAAGTAGGGGCCTGCCCTATATACTCAGGAGAAATTTGGGCCTTAGGTGTTGTTGTGGCCACAACACTGTAAGTCCTCACAGGGCCCTGCTGTGAAATATTAGATGAAGAATTGTAATTACATGCCCCTGTTGAACAGGGTCAGAAAAATTGGGCCTTTGGTGGTGGTGGTGGTGCTGGTGCCACAACACTGTAAGTCCTCACAGATACTCTTGGTGGGCGCAGAAACGGGCCCTGCTATGAAATATTAGATCAAGAATTGTAATTACATGTCCCTGTTGAGCAGGGGCTGAAAAATCGGGCCTTAGGCACTGTGCTGGTGCCACAACACTGGAACCCCTCACAGATACTCTAGTTGGAGCGCAGGATCTAGCCCTGCTGCAAAGAATTGCATCAAAAATTGTAATGACATGCCCCTGTTAAACAGGGGATGAAAAATTGGGCCTTAGGCACTGGTGCTGGTGCCACAACACTACAACCCCTCACAGATACTCTAGTTGGAGCTCAGGAACTAGCCCTGCTGCAAAGAATTGCATCAAAAATTGTAATGACACGCCCCTGTTAAACAGGGGCTGAAAAATTGGGCCTTAGGCACTGGTGGCGGGTCTGGCGGCGCACAGAACCAAAAATGTTCTTACAAGCTATCAACATGTTCATTGAGGAGGAAGAGGATAATTACTCAGTATAACAGGATAGTCACTCAGCATCAGCATAGGCAGTCTTTGAAGGGATCTGACATTTCAAAAAATTTATTCGGTTACATCAGCATCAGGTGCTTGGTAGCTGGTGGTGATCCAAGACTGATTCATTTTTATGAAGGTCAGTCGATCGACCGAGTCGGTGGACAGACGCACCCTCTGATCGGTTACAAAGCCTCCAGCAGCACTGAATGTGCATTCCAAAAGAACGCTGGATGCAGGACAGGCATCGGTCAGATGGCCACCATCTCCACCGCTCCTTCTTTGACTGACTGAAGCCTCAGCAACACATTGTCCAGAAAAAGGAGTTTGTAACCTCCCAGTCTCTGGGAACTCGTTGCACAGACCTTTTTGCAAGGCCTCCCGAAGATGTTTCATCCTCTGCTCCCTCTGCGATGGCAAGATAAGGTCCGCAACCTTACCCTTGTAACATGGATCAAGGAGGGTTGCCAGCCAGTAACGATCCCCCTCCTTGATACCATGAATACGAGGATCCTTCCGCAGGCTTTGCAGGATCAGGGAGGCCATGCAGCAGGTTTGCTGAGGCATTCGGTCCAGAGTCCTCTGGGTCACTAAGAATGACATGATCCGCAGCCACCTCCTCCCAGCCACGTACAAGTCCATGTGTTTCTTGGGACTGTAAATGATCCATTAAAGATGCTGAGTGCCAGGCTCCACCTCCATACTGACACAATACTCCTCCTCCTCCTGTGTGATCGGCGGGCACACAGGAACACCGTCTGGATAAAGGGGGCCTTGAGAGCTAAGGAAGTCCTCCTCTTCCTGCCTCTGTTCTGCCTAAAGTGCCCTGTCCATTATTCCTTGCAGTGTGTGCTCCAACAAGTGGACAAGGGGGACAGTGTCACTGATGCATGCACTGTCACTGCTCACCATCCTCGTGGCCTCCTCAAATGGTGACAGGACAGTGCATGCTTACCTGATCATGGCCCACTGGTGTGAGGAAAAAACAAGCTCCCCTGACCCTGTCCTGGTGCCATAGTCGCACAGGTACTCATTGATGGCCCTCTGCTGCATGTGCAGCCGCTGCAGCATGGCCAACGTTGAGTTCCACCTGGTGGGCATGTCACAGATTAGGCGGTTCTTGGTCAGGGTAAATTCCTTTGGAGCTGAGCACTGGCATTATATGACCTGCTGGAAATGCACACAGACTTTCCTGGCCTGCCTCAGGACATCCTGTAAGCCCGGGTACCTGCCCAAGAACCACTGCACCACCAAGTTAAGGACGTGAGCCAAACAGGGCACATGGGTCATTTGTCCCTGTCGGAGGGCGGAGAGGAGGTTGGTGCCATTGTCACAAACCACCATTCCTGCCTTAAGTTGGCGTGGCGTCAACCACCTCTGAACCTGCCCCTGCAGAGCTGACAGAACCTCTGTCCCCCAAGCACACCAGCTCAAGCACTGCATGGCATCTTTTGGCCTGCATACTTGAGTATCCCCTTGAACACCTACGGAGCACTGCTGGTTCCGAGGACAAAGCACAGGAAGAGGCCATGGAGGAAGAAGAAGAGGAGGGGGTGGAGGAGAGAGGTGTGTCACAATCATTAGTAGTGGCATTTTGGAGGCGTGGTGGCGGAACAACCTCCAACACTACTGCACCTTGTCCTGCATCCTTCCTAGCTGCCAGCAGAGTCACCCAATGCACCGTGAAACTTAGGTAACATCCCTGTCCATGCCTGCTGGACCATAAGTCAGCAGTATTATGCACCTTACCGCTGACCGCCCTGTCCAGCGAGGCATGGACATTGCTTTCCACAAGCCGGTAGAGAGCCGGAATCGCCTTCCGTGAGAAAAAGTGGCATTTTGGTACCTGACACTGAGGAACCGCACATTCCACAAACTCACGGAAGGGGGCAGAGTCTACCAACTGAAAAGGTAGCAGTTGAAGTGCTAGCAATTTTGCCAAGCTAGCATTCAACCGCTGGACATGTGGATGGCTGGGAGCGAACTTCTTTTTGCGGTGCAGCAGCTGGGGCAGGGAAATTTGCCTGGTACAATCTGACGTCGGTGTACCGAAAGCAGATTGCCCACAAGTACTTGGCTGTGACACACCTAATTCTACACCTTCATTCCTCTCAGTGCAGGTCTCAGAGAGGACTGAAAGAATAGTGGGGTTGGAGATCTCAGCTGATGAGGAGCAAGGAGAGGTCCTCTTTGTTCTTTGGTGTGGTTCTTTTAGATACGTTTGCCAACAAGCTGCATGGCAGGTCAACATATGTCTGGTCAAGCATGTGGTGCCCAAGCAGGAGATGTTTTGGGCACGTGAGATACGCTTGAGACATATGTTGCAAATAGCAGTGGTGCAATCTGATGCACTAGTCTCAAAAAAGGCCCACACCAAAGAACTTTTGGAATAATGCGCAGAGACAGCAGCGCCCTGCACATGCGGAGCTTTGGGGTGTGATACAGTCAGTGTGCTGCCCTTAGGCTGGCCCCTGGAGGGCATCCTGCCTCGTTGGTGATGTGCCGCCCCCTCCTCCTCCTCCTCTCTCCTCCTCTCTCCTGTCAGGCAGTGACCTCATCATCTCCTCCCTCCTCATCACTGGAGCAAACCTGGCAGTATGCTGCAGCAGGGGGAGCATGACTGCCAGATTGCTGTCCTTCTTGGGCACCCCCTCTGTCCGTGCTCACATTACTGCCTTCATCTAGCTCAGTATCATCATCAGAGCCTTCTAAATGCTGGGCATCCTCCTGGAGCATGTACCCAACACTGTGGTCAAACAGTTCGAGGAACTCCTCAGAAGGACATGGTGGGGCTAGGGAAGGAGTCACTGATGCCATTGAGCCAAGGGAAGAGGCTGCATTGGCAGATGCTTTGCCAAAGTACCCTGAGCATGGGTGAGAGAGGATGAGGAGGATGTGGACGGCTTGGTCATCCACTCGACCAAGTCTTTCGCATGTTGCGGCTCAATGCTGGCCAGCTGCCGAAAAAAAGGCCAAGTGTGTCCCACGGCCATGTGCTGATGAGGATGCACCGTCTCGAGGACCAGCACTGTTGCCTCTAGACACAGAGCCTGCTTGCTCTCTTTTATTGGCTTGTGACTGTCTGCCTCTCCTTGTTGGCCTTCCAGACATACTAATGGCCTGCAGTGAGAGGTAGCTGCACTAAGCTGGGATATATATATATCTATATAGATATAGATATATATATCTATATCTATATCTATATAGATATAGATATATATATCTATCTATATATATATATATATATATATATATCTATATCTATATCTATATATATATAGATATATATATACTGATACTGTAGCTAGCAAAATCAACTGCCTGCCTGTAGTATGAGAACACCACCAATCTTCTACAGGTAGCTTTAGATAAAAATTATGCGGAGGTCGCACTACACTAACTTGTAGCTTTAGCTGACCACTGTGCAAAGGATGCACTACACCAACGTTAAAATAATGTAGCTCCCTGTGGTAGTGATGGGATCAGGAAAACACCACCAACCTTCTAGAGGTAGCTTTAGCTGAACACTGTGCAGAGGTCGCACTAGACCAATGTTAAAATAATGTAGCTGCCTGCGGTAGTGATAGGATCAGGAAAACACCACCAACCTTCTACAGGTAGCTTTAGCTGAACACTGTGCCGAGGACGCACTACACTAACATGTAAATAATGTAGCTGCCTGCGGTAGTGATAGGATCAGGAAAACACCACCAAACTTCTACAGGTAGCTTTAGCTGAACAATGTGCAGAGGTCGCACTACACTAACTTGTAGCTTTAGCTGAACACTGTTCAGAGTACGCACTACACTAACTTGTAGCTTTAGCTGAACACTGTGCAGAGGTCACACTAAACTAACTTGTAGCTTTAGCTGAATACTGTGAGGAGGACGCACTACACTAACTGTAAATAGTCTAGCTGCCTGACTGTGGTACTAATAGGATCAGAAGAGCACCAGCAATTTTCCTCAGGTAGCTGTAAATACTGTAACAACACAAGCCTGCCTGTCAGTAGGAAGATAATAACAGGAACGGATCTAGCTGAACTGAATACAGTGTATATATATATATATATATATATAACACCTGGGATGCATATATATACACCATACACTGTAAGTGCAGCTAACTGACTGACTGTCCTGCCTAAACTATCTAATTTAAACCAAATGACACTGTCTCTCTGTCTCTGTCTCTCAACGCCGGAACACACTACACAGGGCCGCCGTGTAGGTGGCCTTATATAGTGTGGGGCGTGTACTAAACCCCCTGAGCCATAATTGGCCAAAGCCACCGTAGCTTTGGCCAATTACAGCTCTCTCTATAGATGGCGCTGTGATTGGCCAAGCATGCGGGTCATAGTGCATGCTTGGCCAATCATCAGCCAGCAATGCACTGCGATGCTGCAGTGAATTATGGGCCGTGATGCCCCACACGAATTTGGCGCGAACGGCCCATATCGTTCGCAATTCGGCGAACTGGCAAACAGACAATGTTCGAGTCGAACACGAAGCTCATCCCTAATTCTGAGCATGCGTGGCACTTTGTGCGTCGAATTTGTGTACATACGATCGAATGACCGACAACAGATTTTGTTGTTGGAAAATTTTATAGCAAGCTCTTAAACTTTGTGTATCAGAAATTCCGATGAAAAATGTGTGATGGAGCCCACACACGGTCGGAATTTCCGACAACAAGGTCCTATCACACATTTTCCTTGCAAAATCCGACTGTGTGCAGGGCATTATAGTCCCACAGAAAAACCGGGAACTTTCACTGAGTAATTTCACTCTCACCTTTTTAAAAAGGTGGGTGTCACTCATTTCAACACAGGATATGAAATACAAAACCATGTCTAATCAAAACATTCCATGGGGATGGCATATCTATTTTGTCAATGTAAAGTTAAACATATACAATATAAGTTAATTTTTACAGCTAAAATCCTTGAATCAAATACTACATAACAGTATTAGTGATGAGGCGAACACCCCCCTGTTCGGTTCGCACCAGAACATGCGAACAGGAAAAAAGTTTGTTCGAACACGCGAACACCGTTAAAGTCTATGGGACACGAACATGAATAATCAAAAGTGCTAATTTTAAAGGCTTATATGCAAGTTATTGTCATAAAAAATGTTTGGGGACCTGGGTCCTGCCCCAGGGGACATGGATCAATGCAAAAAAAAGTTTTAAAAACGGACGTTTTTTTCGGGAGCAGTGATTTTAATAATGCTTAAAGTGAAACAATAAAAGTGTAATATCCCTTTAAATTTCGTACCGGGGGGGTGTCTATAGTATGCCTGTAAAGGGGCGCATGTTTCCCGTGTTTAGAACAGTCTACAGCAAAATGACATTTCAAAGGAAAAAAAAGTCATTTAAAACTACTCGCGGCTATTGCATTGCCGGTCCGACAATACACATTGAAGTTCATTGATAAAAATGGCATGGGAATTCCCCACAGGGGAACCCCGAACCGAAATAAAAAAAAAAATGACGTCGGGGTTCCTCCTAAATTCCATACCAGACCCTTCAGGTCTGGTATGGATATTAAGGGGAACCCCGCGCCAAAATAAAAAAAAACAAACGGCGTGGGGTCCCCCCAAAAATCCATACCAGACCCTTATTCGAGCATGCAACCTGGCAGGCCGCAGGAAAAGAGAGGGGGACGAGAGAGCAGCCCCCCCTCCTGAACTGTACCAGGCCACATGCCCTCAACATTGGGAGGGTGCTTTGGGGTAGCCCACCAAAACACCTTGTCCCCATGTTGATGAGGACAAGGGCCTCATCCCCACAACCCTGGCCGGTGGTTGTGGGGGTCTGCGGGCGGGGGGTTATCGGAATCTGGAAACCCCTTTAACAAGGGGACCCCCAGATCCCGGCCCTCCCCCCTGTGTGAAATGGTAAGGGGGTATAAAAGTACCCCTACCCTTTCACTAAAAAACTGTCAAAAATGTTAAAAATGACAAGAGACAGTTTTTGACAATTCCTTTATTTAAATGCTTCTTCTTTCTTCTATCTTCCTTCATCTTCTTCTTCTGGTTCTTCTGGTTCTTCCCCTGGTGTTCTCGTCCAGCATCTCCTCCGTGGCGTCTTCTTCCCTTCTTCTCCTCGGGCCGCTCCGCATCCATGGCATGGAGGGAGGCTCCCGCTCTTCTCTTCATCTTCTTCATTTTCTTTTCTTCTTCTCTTCTTAATCTTCTTCTCTTCTTCATCTTCTTCTCCGGGCCGCTCCGCATCCATGGTGGCATGGAGGGAGGCTCCTGCTGTGTGACGCTTCTCCTCTTCTGACGGTTCTTAAATAATGGGGGAGCGGGGCCACCCGGTGACCCGGCCCCCCTCTGACGCACGGTGACTTGACGGGACTTCCCTGTGATGTCACGGGGAATGCCACAGGGAAGTCCCGTCATGTCCCGTGCTTTAGAGGGGGGCGGGGTCACCGGGTGGCCCCCCGTTATTTAAGAACCGTCAGAAGAGGAGAAGCGTCACACAGCGGGAGCCTCCCTCCATTCCATGGACGCGGAGCGGCCTGGAGAAGAAGATGAAGAAGAGAAGAAGATGAAGAAGAGAAGAAGATGAAGAGAAGAGCGGGAGCCTCCCTCCATGCCATGGATGTGGAGCGGCCCGAGGAGAAGAAGGAAAGAAAATGATGCGGAGATGCTGGACGAGAACACCGGAGGAAGAACCAGGAGAACCAGAAGAAGAAGAAGATGAAGGAAGATAGAAGAAAGAAGAAGCATTTAAATAAAGGAATTGTCAAAAACGGTCTCTTGTTATTTTTAACATCTTTGACAGTTTTTTAGTGAAATGGTAGGGGTACCTTTGTACCCCCTTACCATTTCACACAGGGGGGAGGGCCGGGATCTGGGGGTCCCCTTGTTAAAGGTGGCTTCCAGATTCCGATAAGCCCCCCACCCGCAGACCCCCACAACCACCGGCCAGGGTTGTGGGGATGAGGCCCTTGTCCTCATCAACATGGGGACAAGGTGTTTTGGTGGGCTACTCCAAAGCACCCTCCCAATGTTGAGGGCATGTGGCCTGGTACGGTTCAGGAGGGGTGGCGCTCTCTCGTCCCCCCCTCTTTTCCTGTGGCCTGCCAGGATGCGTGCTCGGATAAGGGTCTGGTATGGATTTTTGGGGTACCCCATGCCGTTTTTTTTCTTATTTTGGCGCGGGGTTCCCCTTAATATCCATACCAGACCTGAAGGGCCTGGTATGGAATTTAGGGGGAACCCCCACGTCATTTTTTTTTTTAAATTTCGGTTCAGGGTTCCCCTGTGGGGAATTCCCATGCTGTTTTCATCAATTAACTTCTGTGTGTATTGTCGGACCGGCAATGCAATAGCCGCGAGTAGTTTTAAAAGACTTTTTTTCCTTTGAATTGTCATTTTGCTGTCAGACTGTTCTAAACACGGGAAACATGCGCCCCTTTACAGGCATACTATAGACACCCCCCAGCTACGAAATTTAAAGGGATATTACACTTTTATTGTTTCACTTTAAGCATTATTAAAATCACTGCTCACGAAAAAACGTCCGTTTTTAAAACTTTTTTTTGCATTGATCCATGTCCCCTGGGGCAGGACCCAGGTCCCGAAACACTTTTTATGACAATAACTTGCATATAAGCCTTTAAAATGAGCACTTTTGATTTCTCCCATAGACTTTTAAAGGGTGTTCCGCGGCATTGGAATTTGCCGCGAACACCCCAAATTGTTCGCTGTTTGGCGAACTTGCGAACAGCTGATGTTCGAGTCGAACATGAGTTCGACTCGAACTCGAAGCTCATCCCTAATCAGTAGGGATGAGCTTCGTGTTCGAGTCGAACCCATGTTCGACTCGAACATCGTCTGTTCGCCCGTTTGCCGAATTGCGAATGATATGGGCCGTTCGCGCCAAATTTGTGTGGCGCGTCACGGCCCATAATTCACTGCAGCATCGCAGTGCTTTGCTGGGTGATGATTGGCCAAGCATGCACTATGACCCACATGCTTGGCCAATCACAGCGCCGCCTGAACAGAGAGCCGTAATTGGCCAAAGCCAAGGAGGCTTTGGCCAATTATGGCTCAGGGGATTTAGTACACGCCCCACACTATATAAGGCCGCCTGCACAGCGGCCCTGTGTAGTGTGTGTTCCGGCGTTCATTGAGAGAGAGAGAGGGACAGACAGTGACATTTGATTTGAGTTAGATAGATTAGGCACAACAGTCAGTGAGTTAGCTGCACTTACAGTGTATTGTGTATATATATGCATCCCAGGTGTTGCATATATATATATATATATATACACTGTATTCAGTTTAGCTAGATCCGTTCTTGTTATCTTCCTACTGACAGGCAGGCTTGTCTTGTTACAGTATTTACAGCTACCTGAAGAAAATTACTGGTGTTCTTTTGATCCTATTAGTACCACAGTCAGGCAGCTAGACTATTTACAGTTAGTGCAGTGCGTCCTGCTCACAGTGTTCAGCTAGATCTGTTCCTGTTATCTTCTTACTGACAGGCAGGCTTGTCTTGTTACAGTATTTACAGCTACCTGAAGAAAATTACTGGTGTTCTTTTGATCCTATTAGTACCACAGTCAGGCAGCTAGACTATTTACAGTTAGTGCAGTGCGTCCTGCTCACAGTGTTCAGCTAGATCCGTTCCTGCTATCTTCTTACTGACAGGCAGGCTTGTCTTGTTACAGTATATACAGCTACTTGAAGAAAATTGCTTGTGTTCTTTTGATCCTATTAGTACCACAGTCAGGCAGCTAGACTATTTACAGTTAGTGCACTGCGTCCTGCTCACAGTGTTCAGCTAGATCCGTTCCTGTTATCTTCTTACTGACAGGCAGGCTTGTCTTGTTACAGTATATAAAGCTACCTGAAGAAAATTGCTGGTGTTCTTTTGATTCTATTAGTACCACAGTCAGGCAGCTAGACTATTTACAGTTAGTGCAGTGCGTCCTGCTCACAGTGTTCAGCTAAAACTACAAGTTAGTGGGGTGCGTCCTGCTCACAGTGTTCAGCTAAACCTACAAGTTAGTGCGGTGCGTCCTGCTCACAGTGTTCAGCTAAACCTACAAGTTAGTGCGGTGCGTCCTGCTCACAGTATTCAGCTAAACCTACAAGTTAGTGGGGTGCGTCCTGATCACAGTGTTCAGCTACACCTACAAGTTAGTGGGGTGCATCCTGCTCACAGTGTTCAGCTAAACCTACAAGTTAGTGTGGTGCGTCCACCTCACAGTGTTCAGCTAAACCTACAAGTTAGTAGGGTGCGTCCTGCTCACAGTGTTCAGCTAGATCCGTTCCTGTTATCTTCTTACTGACAGGCAGGCTTGTCTTGTTACAGTAAATACAGCTACCTGAAGAAAATTACTGGTGTTTTTTTGATCCTATTAATACCACAGTCAGGCAGCTAGACTATTTACAGTTACTGCAGTGCGTCCTGCTCACAGTGTTCAGCTAAACCTACAAGTTAGTGGGGTGCGTCCACATCACAGTGTTCAGCTAAACCTACAAGTTAGTGCAGTGCGTCCTGCTCACAGTGTTCAGCTAGATCCGTTCCTGTTATCTTCTTACTGACAGGCAGGCTTGTCTTGTTACAGTATATACAGCTACCTGAAGAAAATTACTGGTGTTCTTTTGATCCTATTAGTACCACAGTCAGGCAGCTAGACTATTTACAGTTAGTGCAGTGCGTCCTGCTCACAGTGTTCAGCTAGATCCGTTCCTGCTATCTTCTTACTGACAGGCAGGCTTGTCTTGTTACAGTATATACAGCTACCTGAAGAAAATTGCTTGTGTTCTTTTGATCCTATTAGTACCACAGTCAGGCAGCTAGACTATTTACAGTTAGTGCAGATCGTCCTGCTCACAGTGTTCAGCTAAAACTACAAGTTAGTGGGGTGCGTCCTGCTCACAGTGTTCAGCTAAACCTACAAGTTAGTGGGGTGCGTCCTGCACACAGTGTTCAGCTAAACCTACAAGTTAGTGTGGTGCGTCCTGCTCACAGTGTTCAGCTAAACCTACAAGTTAGTGGGGTGCGTCCTGATCACAGTGTTCAGCTAAACCTACAAGTTAGTGGGGTGCGTCCTGCTCACAGTGTTCAGCTAAACCTACAAGTTAGAGTGGTGCGTCCACCTCACAGTGTTCAGCTAAACCTACAAGATAGTGGTGTGCGTCCTGCTCAGAGTGTTCAGCTAAACCTACAAGTTAGTGCGGTGCGTCCTGCTCACAGTGTTCAGCTAAACCTACAAGTTAGTATGGTGCGTCCACCTCACAGTGTTCAGCTAAACCTACAAGTTAGTGGGGTGCGTCCTGCTCACAGTGTTCAGCTAAACCTACAAGTTAGTGCAGTGTGTCCTGCTCACAGTGTTCAGCTAGATCCGTTCCTGTTATCTTCTTACTGACAGGCAGGCTTGTCTTGTTACAGTATATACAGCTACCTGAAGAAAATTACTGGTGTTCTTTTGATCCTATTAGTACCACAGTCAGGCAGCTAGACTATTTGCAGTTAGTGCAGTGCGTCCTGCTCACAGTGTTCAGCTAAACCTACAAGTTAGTGGGGTGCGTCCTGCTCACAGTGTTCAGCTAAACCTACAAGTTAGAGTGGTGCGTCCACCTCACAGTGTTCAGCTAAACCTACAAGATAGTGGTGTGCGTCCTGCTCAGAGTGTTCAGCTAAACCTACAAGTTAGTGCGGTGCGTCCTGCTCACAGTGTTCAGCTAAACTTACAAGTTTAGTGCAGTGCGTCCTGCTCAAGTGTTCAGCTAGATCCGTTCCTGTTATCTTCTTACTGACAGGCAGGCTTGTCTTGTTATAGTATATACAGCTACCTGAAGAAAATTACTGGTGTTCTTTTGATCCTATTAGTACCACAGTCAGGCAGCTAGACTATTTACAGTTAGTGCATTGCGTCCTGCTCACAGTGTTCAGCTAAACCTACAAGTTAGTGGGGTGCGTCCTGCTCACAGTGTTCAGCTAAACCTACAAGTTAGTGGGGTGCGTCCTGTTCACAGTGTTCTGCTAAACCTACAAGTTAGTGGGGTGCGTCCTGTTCACAGTGTTCAGCTAAACCTACAAGTTAGTGGGGTGCGACCTCCTCACAGTGTTCAGCTAAAGCTACCTGTAGAAGGTTGGTGGTGTTCTCATACTACAGGCAGGCAGTTGATTTTGCTAGCTGCAGTATCAGTATATATATATATATATATCCCAGCTTAGTGCAGCTACAGGCCATTAGTATGTCTGGAAGGCCAAGAAGGAGAGGCAGACAGTCACAAGCCAATAAGAGAGGGCAAGCAGGCTCTGTGTCTAGTGCTGGTCGTGGAGACGGTGCATCCTCATCAGCACGTGGCCGTGGGACACGCTTGGCCTTTTTTTCGGCAGCTGGCCGTGTTGAGCCGCAACATGCGGAAGACTTGGTCAAGTGGATGACCAAGCCGTCCTCATCCTCCTCATCCTCTCTCACCCATGCCCAGGGTACTTTGTCTGGCAAAGCAGTGGCCTCTTCCCTCGGCTCAATGTCATCAGTGACTCCTTCCCTAGCCCCACCATGTCCTCCTGAGGAGTCCCTCGAACTGTTTGACCACAGTGTTGGGTACATGCTCCAGGAGGATGCCCAGCGTTTGGAAGGCTCTGATGATGATACTGAGCTTGATGAAGGCAGTAACATGAGCACGGACAGAGGGGGTGCCCAAGAAGGACAGCAATCTGGCAGTCATGCTCCCCCTGCTGCAGCATACTGCCAGGTTTGCTCCAGTGATGAGGAGGGAGGGGATGATGAGGTCACTGACTCAACGTGGGTGCCTGATAGGAGAGAGGAGGAGGAGGAGGAGGAGGAGGCGGCACATCACCAATGAGGCAGGATGCCCTCCAGGGGCCAGCCTAAGGGCAGCACATTGACTGCATCACACCCCAAAGCTCCACATGTGCAGGGCGCTGCAGTCTCTGCGCATTATTCAAAAAGTTCTTTGGTGTGGGCTTTTTTTGGGACGAGTGCATCAGATCGCACCACTGCTATTTGCAACATATGTCTCAAGCATATCTCGCGTGGCCAAAACATCTCCCGCTTGGGTACTACATGCTTGACCAGACATATGTTGACCTGCCATGCAGTTCGTTGGCAAGCGTATCTAAAAGACCCACACAAAAGAACAAAGAGGACCTCTCCTTGCTCCTCATCAGCTGAGATTTCCAACCCCACTATACCTTCAGTCCTCTCTGAGACCTGCACTGAGAGGAATGAAGGTGTAGAATTAGGTGTGTCACAGCCAAGTACTGGTGGGCAATCTGCTTTTGGTACACAGACATCAGATTGTACCAGGCAAATTTACCTGCCCCAGCTGCTGCACTGCCGAAAGAAGTTTGCTCCCAGCCATCCACATGCCCAGCGGTTGAATGCTAGCTTGGCAAAATTGCTAGCACTTCAACTGCTACCTTTTCAGTTGGTAGACTCTGCCCCCTTCCGTGAGTTTGTGGAATGTGCGGTTCCTCAGTGGCAGGTACCCAAACACCACTTTTTCTCATGGAAGGCAATTCCGGCTCTCTACCGGCATGTGGAAGGCAATGTCCATGCCTCGCTGGACAGGGCGGTCAGCGGTAAGGTGCATATTACCGCTGACTCATGGTCCAGCAGGCATGGACAGGGACGTTACCTAAGTTTCACGGCGCATTGGGTGACTCTGCTGGCAGCTGGGAAGGATGCAGGACAAGGTGCAGTAGTGTTGGAGGTTGTTCCGCCACCACGCCTCCAAAATGCTAATGATTGTGACACACCTCTCTCCTCCACCCCCTCCTCTTCTTCTTCCTCCATGGCCTCTTCCTGTGCTTTGTCCTCGGAACCAGCGGTGCTCAGTAGCCGTTCAAGGGGCTACGCAAGTACGCAGGCCAAAAGATGCCATGCGGTGCTTGAGCTGGTGTGCTTGGGGGACAGGAGCCACACTGGGGCAGAGGTTCTGTCAGCTCTGCAGGGGCAGGTTCAGAGGTGGTTGACACCATGCCAACTTAAGGCAGGAATGGTGGTTTGCGACAATGGCACCAACCTCCTCTCTGCCCTCCGACAGGGACAAATGACCCATGTGTCCTGTTTGGCTCACGTCCTTAACTTGGTGGTGCAGCGGTTCTTGGGCAGGTACCCAGGCTTACAGGATGTCCTGAGGCAGGCCAGGAAAGTCTGTGTGCATTTCCGCTGGTCATATAATGCCAGTGCTCGGCTGACGGACCTCCAAAAGGAGTTTAACCTGCCCAAGAACCACCTAATCTGTGACATGCCCACCAGGTGGAACTCAATGTTGGCCATGCTGCAGCGGCTGCACACGCAGCAGAGGGCCATCAATGAGTACCTGTGCGGCTATGGCACCAGGACAGGGTCAGGGGAGCTTGTTTTTTTTTCCCCACGCCAGTGGGCCATGATCAGGGATGCATGCACTGTCCTGTCACCATTTGAGGAGGCCACGAGGATGGTGAGCAGTGACAGTGCATGCATCAGTGACACTGTCCCCCTTGTCCACCTGTTGGAGCACACGCTGCGTGGAATAATGGAGAGGGCACTTGAGGCAGAACAGAGGCAGGAAGAGGAGGACTTCCTTAGCTCTCAAGGCCCCCTTTATCCAGACAGTGTTCCTGCGTGCCCGCCGATCACACAGGAAGAGGACGAGGAGGAGGAGGAGGAAGATTGTGTCAGTATGGAGGTGGAGCCTGGCACTCTGCATCAGCAGCAGTCTTTAAGGGATCAGTCCCAAGAAACACATGGACTTGTACGTGGCTGGGACGAGGTGGCTGCGGACCATGTCGTCCTTTCTGACCCAGAGGACTCCATCCTGCAAAGCCTGCATAAGGATCCTCGTATTCGTGGTATCAAGGAGAAGGACCAATACTGGCTGGAAACCCTCCTTGATCCACGTTACAAGGGTAAGGTTGCGGACCTTATCTTGCCATCGCAGAGGGAGCAGAGGATGAAACATCTTTGGGAGGCCTTGCAGAAAGGTCTGTGCAACGCGTTCCCAGAGACTGGGAGGTTACAAACTCCTGTTTCTGGACAACGTGTTGCTGAGGCTTCGGTCAGTCAAAGAAGGAGCGGTGGAGAAGGTGGCCGTCTGACCGATGCGTTCAGACAATTTTTTGGTCCGCAGCCCCAAGGTATGATCGGTTCCAGCAACCATCGCCAGCGTCTGTTTTACATGGTGCAGGAATACCTAGGGGCAAGATCAGACTTGGACACCTTTCCCACCAAAAATCCTCTGGGTTACTGGGTCTTGAGGATGGATCACTGGCCAGAGCTTGCAAAGTATGCAATTGAGCTACTGGCCTGTCCTGCATCCAGCGTTCTTTCAGAACGCACATTCAGTGCTGCTGGAGGCGTGGTAACCAATCACAGGGTGCGTCTGTCCACCGACTCGGTCGATCGACTGACCTTCATAAAAATGAATCAGTCTTGGATCACCACCAGCTACCAAGCACCTGATGCTGATGTAACCGAATAATTTTTTTTGAAATCTCAGATCCCTTCAAAGACTGCCTATGCTGATGCTGAGTGACTATCCCTGAGTAATTATCCTCTTCCTCCTCAATCATCACGCTGATAGCTTGTAAGAACATTTTTGGTTCTGGGCACCACCACCAGTGCCTAAGGCCCAATTTTTCATCCCCTGTTTAACAGGGGCGTGTAATTACAATTTTTGATGCAATACTTTGCAGCAGGGCTCGTTCCTGCGTTCCAACTAGAGTGTCTGTGAGGGGTTGCAGTGTTGTGGCACCAGCACCAGTGCCTAAGGCCCAATTTTTCTGCCCCTGTTTAACAGGGGCGTGTAATTACAATTTTTGATGCAATACTTTGCAGCAGGGCTCGTTCCTGCGTTCCAACTAGAGTGTCTGTGAGGGGTTGCAGTGTTGTGGCACCAGCACCAGTGCCTAAGGCCCAATTTTTCTGCCCCTGTTTAACAGGGGCGTGTAATTACAATTTTTGATGCAATACTTTGCAGCAGGGCTCATTCCTGCGTTCCAACTAGAGTGTCTGTGAGGGGTTGCAGTGTTGTGGCACCAGCACCAGTGCCTAAGGCCCAATTTTTCTGCCCCTGTTTAACAGGGGCGTGTAATTACAATTTTTGATGCAATACTTTGCAGCAGGGCTCATTCCTGCGTTCCAACTAGAGTGTCTGTGAGGGGTTGCAGTGTTGTGGTACCAGCACCACCACCACCACCACCAAAGGCCCAATTTTTCTGCCCCTGTTCAACAGGAGCATGTAATTACAATTCTTGATCTAATATTTCACAGCAGGGCCCATTTCTGCACCCACCAAGAGCGAGTGAGGACTTACAGTGTTGTGGCACCAGCACCACCACCACCACCACCAAAGGCCCAGTTTTTCTGCCCCTTTCAACAGGGGCATGTAATTACAATTCTTTATCTAATATTTCACAGCAGGGCCCTGTGAGGGCTTACGTTGTTGTGGCCACAACAACACCTAAGGCCCAAATTTCTGCTGAGTATATAGGGCAGGCCCCTACTTTCAAACATCTAACTTACAAACGACTCCAACTTGCAAACGGAAGGAGACAACAGGAAGTGAGATGAAATCTACCCCTAGGAAGGGAAATTCTCTCCTGTAAGAGTTAATATGGGAAAAACATTTCTCCTTTCCACTGATACTTTCAAATCCTTGTTCCACAAAAAACCCAAATTCTCAAAAAACATTTGTCATTGGGACAAAAAGTGAGGTGAAATCTTCTAAAGAGGAGGAAAGGCAGCAAAACAAATGTCACAGGGGTGATAACCCTTCCCTATGTTTTCCAAAAAGCTTAAAAAAGATATTTTGGCTGGAGCTAAACACGTTAAAAATGTACCCGTTCAAAATGACAAACAGATTCTACTTAACAACAAACCTACAGTCCCTGTCTTGTTTACACCGCCTGTATACTGCTGTTCAGAGTATATAGGGCCTGGTGGCCCCACACCTTTCCTTATTTTTATTTGGGTGCGGGGTTCCCCTTAATATCCATACAAGACCCAAAGGGCCTGGTAATGGACTGGGGGGTACCCATGCCGTTTGTCTCACTGATTTTCATCCATATTGCCAGGACGCGACATTACATTAAACCCGCAAGCAGTTTTAAATGAGATTTTTTCCTTTAAAAATGACATTTGGTGCAGGGACTGTTCTAAACACGGGAAACACGCGCCACTTTACAGGCATACTATAGACACCCCCAGGTACGATATTTAAAGGAATATTTCACTTTTTTTTTTTTACTTTAAGCATCATTAAAATCACTGCTCCCGAAAAAACGGCCGTTTTTAAAAGTTTTTTTTGCATTGATACATGTCCCCTGGGGTAGGACCCGGGTCCCCAAACCCTTTTTAGGACAAAACCATACAAATTAGCCTTTAAAATGAGCACTTTTGATTTTGAACGTTCGAGTCCCATAGACGTCAATGGGGTTCTAACGTTCGTGCGAACTTTCGGTCCGTTCGCAGGTTCTGGTGCGAACCGAACCGAGGGGTGTTCGGCTCATCCCTACTAATCAGTATATATCCATTTAAAATGCAGTGTTCTTATTAATATCCTATTCAAGAAATATAGTAATGTAAAGAAACAGCTTATATTCCTAACATACTGGAACTTTGTGTCTTTGGAAAAGAATGTAACCTTATCTCTTACGATAGGGGAGGTGAGACAAATTTATACCACATGAGAACTGCTACATAGAACTGCTTTTGAAGCTATTCCAAGAAATGCATATGAAGCTTATAACAACATAACACTGTCCCCTCAAAATAGCTGAAAACAACCCCAGCCATTATTGTCAAAACCCCTGGCAACAAAAGTGAGTACACCCCATAGTTAAAATGTCCAAATTGGGCCCAATTAGCCATTTTCCCCCTCAGTGTCACGTGACTCGTTAGTATTACAAAGTCTCAGGTGTGAAAGGGGAGCAGGTGTGATAAATTTGGTGTTATCACTCTCATTCTGGTCACTGGAAGTTCAACATGGCACCTCATGGCAAAGAACTCTGATGCCGTGTTCACACAGCGTGTTTTTCCGTCAGAATAAACGCTGAAGGTTTCGCCGCCAAAATTCCAATGGAATTCCGCTCAAGCTGTCTTGCATACACATGGTTACACCAAAGTCTGACCATCAAGAACGCGGTGACATACAACACGTACGACAGGCCTAGAATAAGGAAGTTCTATAGCCAGTAGCCAATAGCTTCCCTCTCATACTTGCTTCAGAGCATGCGTTGTTTTTGGTACACCAGAACAGCATACATACGAGTGGTTTTCCCGATAGGTATTGGTTCCATCGGAAAAATTTAGAACATGTTCTCTTTCTAGGTCCGTCAGAATTTTTGACATAAAAAGTCAGATGGGGCATACACATGATCGGAATATACGATAAAAAGCTCCCGTCTGACTTTTTCTGTCAGAAATTCCGCTCGTGTGTACACGGCCGGAGGAGCTGAAAAAAAGAATTGTTGCTCTACATAAAGATAAAAACCCCAATAGGAACAGGTATCTATAATTTGAGTTGTATTTCATTGAATGATGATGAGATGCGTGTTTTGGATAGAGGGCTTAAATTTGCCCCAACACAGGTCCTTAATACATTTCAGAGGTATGTGAATATACACAAATATATTAGGAGCTTAACCACTTCCCGCCCAGCCTATAGCAGATTGACGGCCGGGCGGTGGTTTCGTTATCCTGACTGGGCATCATATGACGTCCAGCTGGATAACATGCCGCCACGCGTCCAAAGGGGCACACAGTTCGGCGATCGGGGGCGGCACATGTCCCTTGGACATAGCACATCCTTGATCACAATGAAATTGGCTGTTTACCACGTGATCAGCTGTGTCCAATCACAGCCGGTCACGTTTGACAACAATAGAGGAGGTGCGCCTGATGCTTGCCCCCGGAAGCGTGCACTGCAGTGATCAGGGATAGAGCGCGTCCCTCGGACATAGCCCACCCTTGATCAGGGTAAACAGCCAATGAAATCCAATTACAGCCGGTCATAAGTATAAACACAATGGCGGTTTCAAGGGATCTGAGATCTGTGAGTGATTACTGTTTTACTGTCTGCACAACATGCCCCCCAATAAAGAAAACCTGTCACCCAGCCCATCTGGATCTGTCACACCCCATCTGTCACACAGGCCATCACCAGTACCATCTGGATCTGTCACAGCCCATCTGTCACAGCCCATCTGTCAAACAGGCCCGCCATCAGTACCGCCATCGGTACCTCCATCAGTACTGCCATCGGTACCGCCATCAGTCCCATCATAAAGTACCATCACACAGGCTTGCCATCAGTAACCTGTCAGTACCATCACACAGGCCCGTCATCAGTACTGCAATCAGTACCCTCACACAGGCCCCCCAATAAGTACCGCCATGTCTCAAAGGGTTTACACACCTGAGGAGGCATATGCCATCCTTACCATGTTGGATAATGAGAGCAGCGGGGAGCTCCCATCATCCATTTCTAGTTCAGAATACAAGCCAGTAGAGGGTAGTGGATTGGAGTCTGAGTCAGAGGAGGAAACCGTCCCTCCAAATAGAATAAGGAGATCAGGACCAAGATCTGAAGACCTGCCTACCACCAGCAGCGCCAGACCCCAGGAAGAGGAGCCTAGTAACAGTACTGGAAGTACACGCCCAACCTTGAAGAATCCAGGCCCAGTCCTCCCTTCCCGATGACCTGACAAACCCCTTATGGTTGCCTGCCAACTAAGGATGCGCTATAATCCCCCCTTTCATTGCACAGCCATGTGTGCAGCCCAACACTACAAATTTTTCCCAATTGAATTATTTTTATTTATTTTTCCCACAAGATTTGATGCAGAATATGGTGGACCAAATCAATCTGTTTGCAGAGCAATTTATTGCTGCCAAACCCAATTCATCCTAAGTTCGTATGTTCCAGTGGCGACATCTAACACTGGACGAATTTAAATTGTTTTTGGGCCTTACATTTAAAATGGGGCTTACAAAGATGAACGAACTCCATGCGTACTGGTCCACCAACCCCATCCACCACATGCCCATATATTCTGCTGTCCAGTGTGGCATATATTCTGATGTCCAGGACATGCTACAACATGATTATGCGTTTTCTACACTATAACGATAATTCACAGTGCCCTCCCGGAAATCATCCCAACCATGACAAATTGTACAAGATACGCCCCATAATAAATTCATTTTCCCAACGATTTGCTGAAGTGTTTATCCCAGACCAAAACATTTGTGTGGACGAATCCCTTATATATTTCACTGGCCGACTGCACTTCAAGCAGAATATCCCAGGTAAGAGAGCCAGGTACGGATTAAAATTGAATACATTGTGTGATCGAGCCACCGGATATGTATATACCTTCTGGATTTATGAAGGCAAAGACTCCCCACATATATTGGAACCAGAGGGAAAATTGTCTGGGAGCTGGCATACCCCCTGTTCAAAAAAGGATACCATTTATATGTGGACAACTATTATACCAGCCTGCCCCTTTTTCACCATCTTTACTGTAAACAAACCGAAAGGGCTTCCCATAAAATCTATTAACAAAAGAAAACGGAGAATTGGCATTCATGAGAAATGAGGAAGTGTTTAACATGAAGTGGAGGGACAAGAAAGATGTCCAAATCCTCGCTACCATCCACAATGACACCTTGGTGGAGATCCAGAGAAGACACGGCCCCACTGTAAAGCCTGAATGTGTCCACGACTAGAATCTGTACATGCGGAGGTGGATTTAAACGATCAGATGCTACAACTGTATTTGTCAAACCGAAAGTCCCATTACTGGTGTAAGAAAGTTGCATTTCATCTGTTTCATATGGCCCTGTTTAATTTGTTTGTCTGCTACCAAAAAGCAACAGAAAACCAACAAATCGCCTACCTCAAGTATATTGAAGACATCATCGCTGCCCTGATTTACCAACAAGGACCCATCCCAGGAAGCATTCTCTCTGATAGTGTGAGTTGACTTCATGAGGAACATTTTCCCTATAACATTCCCCCCACAGAATCCGTAAGAAGACGCCAAAAGAAATGTTGTATATGCAGCAGAGGAGGAATTAGAAGAGATACAAGTTATTATTGTCCCCAATGTCCCTCTAAACCTGGCCCGTGCATTGGAGATTGCTTCAGAAGTTACCACACATCCATTAGATATTTGTTCCCCTTCTTTTTAACAGACTGCCATTTCCCCATTTCAAATACCATGTTTCTACCTTCCACGTTAACTGACCCTGGCCTGTTTACCAACAATGTCTTTGCCTGCCATTTTAAACCACGTTTCTGACTTCCACGTGCACCAATCTCAGCCTGTTTACCGATGATGCCTCTTCCTGCTGTTTTAAACTACGTTTCTGACTTCCACATGCACCCACCTCAGCCCGTTAATCGACCATAATTTTGCCTGCCACTTGGACTGATCTTTTGCCCTTCTACTTTAGTACACAGGGGACTCACATATGTGAGGGGCTTCAGAATAGCATTCTGAGTAGAGAAAAACAGTTTTTGGTTTTCTGTGTTCCCAGAACAGGGTATGGTTGCCCGGAAGCTTCAAAGAGATTTGAGTGGGAGAAGCCTCTACTCCTGTTCCCCTGGCTCTTAGCTTGATGGTCCTTCCTGCTGCCTGCACCAGTACTTTGGCTGTGTTGACCATATCACTGCCTATATGGACCCAGGACTTTATGGACCATGTTTCTTCCTCCTGCCTGCTACTTGGACCAATGCTTTGGCTGTGCTTTGGCTTTGCTGACAGTATCTCTGCCTGTAATAACTATGGACAGTATTCCTGCTTGCTGCCTGGACGATTGCTTTTGCTGTCGCTGACCACATCCCTGCCTGCTGCCTGGACCGATGCTCTCCTCTGTGGACCACTGCACTACTAAAACCACAGGTAATCTTTTGTTATTTGGTATGTACATGTTATGTGTTAGAAATATGAAGGGCCTTCAAAAATGTGATTGGTAGTCAGAAAATTATATGTGTAATGCATGCTCCTAAAACACCTGGAGGTGCTACTTGGATGTTGGGCCTCTGTATGTGGCCAAGCTGTATAAAAGTCTCACACATGTGGTATCGTTATACTCAGGAGGAGTAGCAGAATGTATTTTGGGGTATAAATTTTGCTATGTACATGCCATGTGTATGAAATATCTTATAAATGGACAACTTTGTGTAAAAAAAAAGCGTTTTCATTTTTTTCCACATTTTCCAAAAACTTCTGGAAAAAAATTACATGTTGAAAAAACTCATAGATTATACATTGGGGTGTTAGCTTTCCAAAATGGGGTCATTTTGTGGGCAATTACATTTTCCTTGTACTCCAGGGCCTTCAAAAATGTAATAGGTGGTTGAGAAATGAGATGTGTAATTTATGCCCATTAGAACGCATGAAGGTGCTACTTCAATGTTGGGCCTCTGTATGAGGCCAGACTGTGTAAAAGTCTCACATATGTGGTATTGCCATACTCAGGAGGAGTAGCAGAATGTATTTTGGGGTGTAGTTGCAAGTATGTATATGCTGTGTGTGAGAAATAACCTGTTAATATGACAAGTTTGTGTAAAAAAAAAGAAAAAAAAACTCACCATGCCTCTTACTAAATACCTTGGACTGTCTACTTTCCAAAAAAGGGGTCATTTGGGGGTATTTGTACTTTCTCAAGAAATGAGATAGGCCATCAGTACATCAGTACATCAGTACATCAGGTGTGATCAGATATAATCAATTTTTAGTGATTGTAGACTCTATAACTTTCACACAGACTAAATATATCCACTAATTTGGGTTATTTTACCAAAGATTGGTAATTTTACATTTGGGTATTTTACATTTGGCCCAAATGTATGAAGAAAAATGACTTATTTGCAAAATGTTACAATAGAAACTAAACAAATGTTATTTTTTTCAAAATATTCGCTCTTTTTTCGCTTATAAAAACCCAGCGGTGATTAAATACCACCAAAAGAAAGCTCTATTTGTGAGAAAAAAAATGATAAAGAATTTGTTTGGGTACAGTGTAGCATGACTGAGTAAGCATGTGTAGCATGACTGAGTAAGTCATTCAAAGTGTGAGAACACTGAAAGCTGAAAATTGGTCTGGGCAGAAATGTGCATAAGTGCCTGGTATTGAAGTGGTTAAGTATTAAA
The DNA here is from genome assembly GCF_042186555.1 of Aquarana catesbeiana. Lineage (NCBI taxonomy): Eukaryota > Metazoa > Chordata > Amphibia > Anura > Ranidae > Aquarana > Aquarana catesbeiana. The sequence continues at coordinate 510,662,293 of NC_133325.1, read as the reverse complement.
AATTACTTTCTTTCCAACCCTATTAGAAGCTCTGTGGCTGATGTAGGTGTCCATTCAGACCTCTGCAATAAGTCTACCTTCAATCCCCTTAACGCTTACTAATACTTACTAATACTAATTCTTGGAGGTTTTCAAGAACATGGTATTTCGTGATTTGAAAGGGTTGACGTTAAGGAAAGTGGTAGATCCTCAGTATATCAGGAATGGTATGGAGTCACTGGAGAAACGGAAGGAAATTATCATATGCCCTGCTGACAAGGGAGGCGGTTTAGTCGTTTTGGATAAAACTTATCAGGCAGAGATGAATTGTCTGTTGAGCGACCACGAAACATACAAAATTTTGAACAAGGACCCGATGTTGGAATTTAAGGATGAATTGCATATGTTGATAGAGGGAGGTAAGAGTAACGGTGTCCTTACCAAAAAGGAGGCGGCCTATTTGGACCCTTTGTTTTGCAGGACCCCCATAATATATTGTCCAGCTAAAATTCACAAAGATAGTGTCAGCCCACCGGGTAGACCTATTGTGAATGGAATTGACTCAGTTTCTTCTAGAGTGGGACAATATAATGACTCCTTTCTCCAGCCATTAGTCATTAAGACAGATGCTCATCGAGTATCCTTGTTACAGCTGATGTCAGCTCATTATACACCATCATTGGGGATGAGGACGCAATGGCATCAGTTCAGTGGGCTTTATCTACTTTGGATCTCCCTAGAAAACACAAAACGTTTCTCTTAAACGGTTTAAGCTTTTGTCTATTCAGAAAGTATTACAGGTATGACAGACAGTTCTACTTGCAGACGAGAGGGGTGGCGATGGGACCCCATTTTGCTCCCAGTGTGGCCAATCTTTTTATGGCCCACTGGGAGGAAGAGGCTGTCTTCATGAATCGCTCCCCTGAACTTGTCTGTTACAGGGGATTCATGGATGATCACGTCTTAATCTGGGAAGGAGATAGATCTAGTTTGGATGTGTTCATCCAGACACTGAATAGTAATATCAAAAATATCAAGTTAACATGGAATGTTAGCCTAGAACGTGTGTTCTTCCTACATTTAGAGATATTTAAATGACCATTTCCGCTTGTGCAATTATTTCAAACCGACAGATCGCAATGCCTATTTACCCCTGGAGAGTTGCCATCATAGGCTATGATTGTGAAATATCCCCAGGGGTCAATATATTAGGCTTAGACGTAACTGCATTAGTGAGGAGGATTTTGTTTCTCAGTCCCAGGTTCTATTCTGATTCTATAGGTTTCAGCAGAAGGGGTATGTGAAGACTACCCTGGATGGAGAAATAGAGAGTGCGCACTATGGACAGACAGATACTGGTATCCAATCAGAATAGGCAACAGTACTAGTACTAGTACTGGCTCATGAAGGATTCAATTCCAGGATAACAGTCCACTCAATAGTGTTTGGAGATAATAAGCCTGTTTATAGCTCCTTTGTGGTAAGTGCATTACCAACGGGGACCACTTGAGCTCAAGGCTTCTTTCTGTGATAGTATACAGGCTTTGAGGCTTCCCTACGATTCTGAGGGGTCACGGAGAACCACATCTATCTTAAGGACTTTTTTGGACTCTGTCACATATGAAATAATGTTTGTGTGTGGTTTTTGATTGACCTCCAATTGCACTAAATACTCCCAAGTTATTTTTCTAGCGCTGTTAATGCTGGGATTTTAGCTCCACAGGACCGAGTGCAAAACCATTAAACTTTAAACAAAAAGGCTTTTATTTTCAGCAAGCAAATCAAAAATAAGGCTTCCAGCAGTACACAAGCAAAAATACAAAATTAAGTCCACTTATCTTCGGCACAATTTAAAAGTAAAAAGGCACATTCAGTTTGTGGATGGGTCTTCGCCTCAAGGTTTTAACAGTCCTTGTTAAATCTTTTAGCAACCTCCAGCAGACTCACAGCTCTCCAAGACAGGTGTATTTACCACAACTCCTCCTCACCACCACTCCTAGCATTACTTCCTGTCTTTAAGAGCTGCTTCCTGGAGGCTCTTAACCTCATGTGTGCTGGAATCCCTGTAGTCAGGGGTGGAGGCTTTTTCCCACCCGAGTATCACTTCAGAGCCTCCGAAATCCGGGTCCCAAATATCTCTCTATTAACACAGAGAGAACTGCGAGTCGATTCTCTCCTGATTAAAGCTATTCCCAGGAATTCCTCACCCATCCTGGGTGACCCCCTGAATACTATCACACTTCCCTTAAAGGGACCACAACCCAATTATTGGTGATATATAGTACCCATCCAGGACCCAATCTTGGTGTCCTGTACAATATATATATCTATATATATAGATATAGATATATATCTATATATATATAGATCTATCTATCTATCTATCTATCTATCTATCTATCTATCTATCTATCTATCTATCTATCTATCTATCTATCTATCTATCTATCTATCTATCTATCTATATATTGTACAGGACACCAAGGACACAGGACAGGACACCATATCTATATATCTATATATATTAATGCACTGACTGCATTGTATATATATTCTACACTGACTGCACTGTATAAATTATATATATATATATATATATCTATATATAGATATATCTATCTATCTATATAAATATATCTATATAGATATATATAGCTATATCTATATATATCTATATAGATATATATAGATATATATAGATATACACTAAACTGCCTGCACGCCACTAACTAACCTGCCTAATCTAGCTTAAGTTCTCTCAATCTCCACGTTATCACACTACATACGGCCGCTGTGTAAGTAGCCTTATTTAGTGTGGGGCATGGACTGGGACTTAGCCCTCTGAGCCATGATTGGCCAAAGGCACCCTGCCTTTGGCCAATCCTGGCTCTCACAGCAGAGCGCGCTGTGATTGGAAAAAGCATGCAGGTCAGGTGCATGCTTTGGCCAATCAGAAGCCGTCAATGCACTGCAATCTCGAAGTGCATTATGGGGTGCTCCGTGGCTCTCTAATTTGACGTGAACACCCCATATGTTAGTTTGTTCTGCGAATAAACGAACAGCGGATAACTTTGTTATTATTGATAGATGAGTTATAATAGAGGATTTATAGGGGAGAGGCATTGTAGGTAATATTAACTTGCTAAATGCTGTGATAGACCTAGACCTGAGAACAATCACCTGCTGAGATGAGCCCTATTATAATCTTTCAATGGGAGAATATACTGTGAGAATAGCACAAATGGGCTATATTACTATTTACTTTAATTTACCTGAAATTGGTATATAAAAAACTCCCTTTCCTCTTCAGGCTGATTATGAATAATAAAATTATTATTAAATAATGGAAATATTAAATTAATTTGTATATTTCACATAATGAATACAGTAACATAATAAAAACATAAACATATTTATAATCATTATATTATAATTATTTTATATACTTTTTTATACTTATGTTTATATAATCAAATTATAAAAGCACTGTGGAAAATAAGGTGGCAATATTGTTATTTTGGAAACAGCAGACCGTATTAGGAAATGAGTCAAAATATTTTAAGTCATTTCAAGTACAGGGAAGTCCCATCCTTCTCAGGGGAATTGTTAAAAAGCCTATAACTCCAACCATTACAGAAAAAAATCAATTATGATGATTATGATGTAGACAGACAATTGCAGAAATTTGTCATAGGATGATTTACATATCCTTAAGATTTTAGAAGGCAATACAGAACTGATGGCAGTATTTTTGGTAACATTAGATGTAGATGCATTATAGTCTAGAATACAATGTCAGTTATACCTTTCTGTGATTAAAACATTTTTGGATGCTACAGCTATGGATAAAAGATATCTTAATACATTTTTACTTTTACACCAGAGAATTTGTATTAACATATAACATTTTATGTTTGGCCACTCCCAGTGCATTCAGGTGCAGCTTGTGCATCAATCCACATGAGCCTGTACGTGGGAAGTGGGGAGGCTGGGATTGTGCCCTATTTAGAGGACGCATTTTCCGCATATATCTTGTAATGTTTCTTCAAAACACAGATATAATGACATATTTGTTTTTAGCAATGGAAAAACCATGTGTTTAACTGCTTCAATTTCTGACACTTTTACCCCCTTCCTTCCCAGGCCAATTTTCAGCTTTCATCACTGTCACACTTTGAATGACTACAGTCATGACATTTTTATCATTTTTTTCAAAGAAATAGAGATTTCTTTCAGTGGTATTTAATCACTGCTGGGTTTTTTAATTTTTTGCTTAATATGCGAAAAAACTCTGAAAAGTTTGAGAAATAGTTTTTTTTTTCATTTCTGTTATAACTATTTGCAAATAAATAATATTTCTTCATAACTTTAGGCCAAAATGTTTACTGCTACATTTCTTTGGTGAAAATAAACCAAGTCGGTATATATTATTTTGTCTGTTATAGAGTCCACAAACTATGGTATAAATATTTTAAAATCTATCAATCCTGATGTGCTAAAGACCTCTCATTTCTTGAGGCCAGAAAATGCCAGGACAGTACAAATATCCCCCAAATGATCCCTTTTTGGAAAGTAGATAGTCCAAGGTATTTAGTAAGAGGCATGGTGATTATTTTGAAGTTGTTTTTTGTCACAATTTTTGGGAAAATTAAAAAATTAAAAAAAGGTTTTCTTTCACAACTTTTCATTTTTTTTTTTTTTTTACATACGGTCACCATTGCAGTACAGCGTCATCATACAACTGGTGGGGTAGTCGTTTTTTTCTCTTTTTTATTAAATTTTAATATTTTTTTTTACCTTTTTTTTAAAAAAAATACAGTGACCAGGGCAATACAGTGTTACCATAGTAACACCGCACTGCTCTGAGAGGGGATCAGGGTTCTTTTTTGTTTTTTTTTACAAACTGTTGCTTATAACTGAGAATTTTACAGTTATAAGCAATCTTTATTTCTGAATGAGAACTATTCATTTAGTGTTTACTATTGTGATTAGCTGTGATTGGCCACAGCTAATCACATGGTACCACAGCTAATCACATGGTGGTGGATGGGCTGTGAATGGCCCTGTTTATACCATGTGATCACTGTGACCAATCACAGAGCTCATTACAAAAGTACAGTACACATGAATGGTATGAAACAAAGGCATTCATTGTGTACAATTGTCATGTGATCTGCTGTGATTGGCCACAGTGATCACATGGCACCAGCAGCAGGCCGGTACAGTGATCTGTCATCGGCCGTGTCCAGTGGACACAGCAGGTGACAGATCGTGACAAAGTGTGGCCCAGTCCTGGGAGGGCATCATATGATGCCCTCCCAGGATAATAGGGCTTCCGCCCGCCCATCATACTATAATAGGCCGGCCAGGCAGGAGTTAAGGTGTTTGTGGGCTACCTCAATATAAAAGGCATGAAGCTGACTTTACATTAAAATTCTGATAATTCCATTCCAGGAGAGAAGAATGTGGAAAATACCTTCAGTCAGCAGCTGTATTCCAAGAACATAGATTTTTTTTTATTATAGGCACCTGACTATACTGTTTTATAACCAAAGCAAATTTGGTTTCTTGGGTGTCTCCAGTGAGATGTGGGGGACTAATGTTTGTACTCTATGCTAATTTCCATAGGCCTGAGGAAGTTTTTTAGAAATTCATTTCCTGGGTTATCTGAAATTGGCTATCTGTATATAAGACCAATAGGGGTATATTCACTGCTACTGTTAATGCAGAATAGATGTACTAACACATCACTGAGCACAACCATGTTACAAGATACAAATGTACTGTAACTGAATACATAAATTGAAATATGGAGCATGTTATTTTCTGCATAAGTGGCAGAATACATGGTGTAGGGTGTACCACCCTACATTTACGTAAAACTGAATTTGAGATAATTACGCAGCATATATGTATAAATAATAATTTGGGATTTTTATATTTTCCAAGTGATTTAATTTTAAATGAGATATTAATTTATTGACTTCCTAGGAGTTTCTTGTATCATGAGACTGCAGATGGTTGGGGTGCATTGTGTTTAACTGTGAAAATTTCTACTATGGGTTCTCAAAGGATGAAGGGATTCAATCCTGGTTTTTAGTATTCCTGGAAGCTCGCCCATCACATTGTTTCTAAGGATTTTTTGTATCTGCATGTATTGTGCTTTTTGAGAAAGGACTTGTTGTCTGAACCGCGTAGCGATGATATTGACTTAATGCCAGTTTCAATAAAGTGTTGAAAATTATAGCATCTAAGCCGGGAGTGCTGGTTTACATATTTGTAGAATATATCAGAGTAACTAGGAACTGCATCTATGAGCAGTGGCTAATTAGATAAATAAGATAGGAAATGATGTCAGGCTTAGATTGACACTGATAGGTAAGGTAATGTACAATAAATGATGTATCTTTTGTATGCTATAGTATTTTAAAAAGGCATTTATTGCCTGACAGCAGTTTCACATTGTTTTTGGAAGAATAAAAATGAGCCTGAATGTCAGGGGCATGTATTGCTCCCGTTCTGCTACAGCATCCTGGTTTTGAATGAGCTGCACTCTCTCTGTCTTGACTGTCCACCTGCAGGGTGATTGATGTAGACACAGCCTTTGGGTGGAAACCAAAACTTTTTTAAGCTTGCTAATCCTCAGTGTCCTGCTTGTGATAGTGTTTGCAACGTGTACTTCTACTTGTACTACTACTTTTTTTTCTCACACACCACCTTGAACTTAAAGTGTTACTAAACCCACAACAGTACAATCAGTGTTTATATGCAGTAAAGCATGCTTGTTATACTCATTGTGGAATCTAAGGGGTTAATTCTCTGCAATGTGTAAAAAGGCTGTTTGATCCTGTCCTCTCTGATCCTCCCCTTCTTCCACTGTCTCTTGATAAGACAGAACATTTTGAGTTACTCTGCACAAACTTAGTTTGGCGTGTATTGCTAGACAGTTTTCTTTTCTTGGGAGGTGCATGTGATCAGCACAGGACCAATCAGCACTGTCCAGACAGGGGTCCTGCAGCCTCATAAGACAGTCAGAGCTGAATGAAAACTCCTCCTACAAGCTTTAACCAGACACTGATAGAAGTCACAAGACTGTTATATACTGCTGATGATAAAAGGTATTTAGCAGTTTATATTTACTAAAATAATTGCATTTCTATGTTCTGTGTACTGTGGGAGACCAGATATAGTGAATGCCGGGTCCTGGGTTTAATAACACTTTAAAAAACTCTCATTTTTTTCTTAGTCCAGACAATTTTCTTTAAAGCAGACACCCCTTTCGCCCAACTTCCTACCTACTCTGAAACTGAAAAGTGCAAATGCTTCTTTCACTTTCATAAATCACAATACATTGGACACTTCACAGAATAGATGTAGCCTTTTAGGGACTGTTCAATGGAAATAATTATAGTGCAATACATTACTTTCAACATGTTCAAGGGGAATGATGTCCTTCCTTACAGATGAATACCAGAAGAGATTAAAAGAAATTGATAGGGAGTTTGATTCTGTCTATGTACAACTTGCAATTTTTAAAAATCATGCATCTTATGCACAGTATGACAAATAGTTAAACGAACATCTAGAACAATATAATAGGGAAATTTTGATAAAAAAGAGAAGATATTTTATAGGGACAAGAATGCCTTTCAAGATAATACGGCATACAATTGGAAGAACATGCATTCTAAAATGAGACTCAATTATAAACCAAAACCTAATACTATTCTGGGGCTCTCTGATGTCTCCTCTATGTCCTCTATTTCCTCCAAGGGGTCTGCGAGATACAAGAAATTGCGAAAATCTAAAAGGAACTCTCAAGAACGTGGATCGTATGAGAGGTCAAATAAAAGATGGATTACCGAACCCCCTAACGTATCGTTTTCTCACAGCGGTCCTCACTTGGTGTCAGGTAACTCAGGTGGTGTTGGTCTCTTTTCTTCACTATTTCACTCGGACACAAATACTCTTCTTCCTAGATTTTCTTCATCAGGCAATACTTCACTTCCACTGAATGTATCACAGGATGACTTTTTTAGTCAAGCCAATCAACAATGTTGAGATGTAATTGATCACAGATCCGTTAAGAAACAAGACAAATTTGCACATTCACCATCTAAGGCTAATCCCAATGTGATTAATCTGTCCTCTCACAATCTCACTGATTTAGAGACACAAGTTCTGGCACGTGGCCTCAGTTTCTGTCCTAATCAGGACCTTGATAAGTTCAAGGTCATCAAGGACCTCCAACTTTTTGCCCGAAAATTAATTTTGAAAAAGATGTATTCGAAAGATTTACCCGATCAACCCAAGTTCAAATCTCAAGAGCTCAAAGCTCTTGATACTTTGAACTCTTGGGGGAAAATGATCCTCCAGATCTGATCAATCAAATCGATCTTGAGCACCTACTCGGGCATTTCGATCAATTATAACCTCCTGCTCCAATATCAAAAATATATAAAAATAAATCACTTCCGGTCAACACAAACGCCAACGTTTTGGCGTTTATTAAACTTACGTGTGGTTAAATTCAGAAGATAAATACTTCGCGTAACAGACAGTACAAATTATCAGAGGCAGAAAGAGAAGCCCTAAAATCTTTAGCAGATAATCCCACCATTATTACCAAACCCTCCGATAAAGGGGGCAATATCGTTATTATGAACATTGAAAATTATGTGGATATGTGCAACAAAATTCTCAACAACAAACAGTGGTACTGCAAAATTTCTTCCACTAAGATTGAGAAATTCCACCGGGAGTTCTTCAATCTAGTGGATGAGGCATACGCTGCCAACGTTCTGTCAAAATCAGAATGGGATTATGTGCGGACTACACTACCACGCACACCAACCTTCTCCAGGATTCCTTGCCCAAACTTAAAAAAACTATGCACCGCCCATCGGGTAGACCCCTCACATTGGGCAATGGCTCGATAACTGAAAATCTTAGTCAATTTGTGGACGGACACCTACGCCCATATGTTCTGAACTTACCCATCTATATAAGAGATACCATGCACCTCCTACAGAACATCGATGGGTTATACATTCCCCCAACCTCAATTCTTGTGGCTATTGATGTAGAGGCTTTCTACAGCTCAATCCCACATGATAAGTGGTTGTCATGCATCAAGCAAGTCATTTTGCAAAACAGTCATTTGAAAAAAAGACAAATTATTTTTTGATGGGTGCTCTGGAGTTTATACTCCATCACAATTACTTTATCTTAAATGGCCCCCACTTCCTCCAGGTGCAGGGGGTAGCAATGGGGACTTCTTGTGCCCATCCTACGCTAACCTGTACCTGGAGGAGTAGGGGCGAATGCTAACCAAATCAGAAGACATGCTTTCTTACATGGAGAGAGTGGTTGTCTGGTATCGTTATATCGACGACATCCTTCTTGTGTGGGATAGACTGCAATCTTTTCTTTAACAATTGAATAACAATATATTTAATTTAACATTCACTATGACATTTGGTTGTAAGTCAATCACCTTTCTGGATGTAACAATTCAGAAGGGTAAGGATGGTCTACTTACAAGTAGCCTATACCGAAAACCCATGGCCGACAATTCAATATTGCATGCAAATAGCTTTCACCCCAAAGCCTTGATTTCCTCCATTCCATACAGTCAGTATATGCGGACTAGAAGGAATTGTTCAGACGATGATGTATTGAAAAGGGAGGCAGATTGCCTGAAGGAAAGGTTATTGGCACACGGCTATTCGGCCACCTGCCTGAAAAAAGCTTTCAGAAGGGGCCTGTATGAGAACACGACATGATCTTCTATATAAACCTGCCTCTACTAAAAACAAGACCAATCCAATCTGCATTATTATGAAATTTTCAAATCAACTAAAATTTATCAAAAAGATTGTTGAGAAATACTGGCACGTTTTAAAAATGGACCCTACAATCGGTCCATTTGTATCTGATGCCCCTGCATTCACTTTTAGACGGGCCAAATCCTTGAAAGACCAATTGGTCACAAGTGAATTTAAGGGAGTGAGGTTGAAGGGATCCTTGCAAACACCAGGGGACCTTCAGATGTAGAGGGTGTGGCTATTGTCAGTTTATGAACACATCCAAAAATATCAGGTTATCCAATGGGGAAAGATACAAACCCAAACATTGTGCACTTATCGAACGTTTGGTGTGGTCTACCTGATGGTGTGTGATTGTGCATGCTTTTATGTGGGCAAAACAATTCCAGAATTTTGGCAGCGAGCATATCGTCACATTGCCTCCATGAAAATGTGCAATCCGCGTCTGCCGTTAAGAAGACATGTGACTGCAATCCATGATGGCAATTTTCCGAAAATATCCTTTTTGATTTTGGATCGCATACACCCTGTATGCGAGGAGGGAATTGGAATAAAATCCTCCTGCAGCATGAACAAAGGTGGATTTTTCACTTAAATGCGACTAAAGCTCCTTGGCTCAATGGGTCCATATCTTTTAGGCCCTTCCTAGAAGGGTTTACATCTCGAGGAGCCGAATGGGAACCTGATGATGCAAATGTAATCCTATAATTATTAACATTTTCTCCTCTTTAAATTCTCATTTAAGTAGTGTCTATTATTACCACATTTTTTTCATTATAGAAGTATTTTCATTTCAATTCTTTGATGCAATTAATATGACTCTCTTGTCTGTAACTGACACTGTATGGATGTGCGTACCTGCCGAATGAGCCTGACGTGCAGTGGGAAGGCTTTCTTGTACAACCCCGGCTCAAGGGCCACCGGTGTTGCAACAGTGGCCGCAAGAGCCTGGCGGTGTATGGGTGCCTGGTTCATCTTTGGTCTTGTCAGTGCAGCAAGGAACAGGAAACAGGCTGGTAGGTGCAGAGCTGGGGAGACACTGAATACGTAGTCAGACAAGCCAGGTTTGGTAACAGATGATCACATGTAAATATAGACGACAGGCAGAGAATGGTCAGGATACAGACAAAGTTCGGCAACAGGATATCAAGAAGTGTAGAGCTGAGCGTGGTTACAAGGCAGGCTGGGGTCTGGATAACAGAGATCAATTGTAGTCAAACAAACCCGGTCAAACACAGGAAGCAGTTCAGATCACAGGAACAGGAAGTCACGGGAACAGGTATGAGCTGCAGATCAGACAGCAAAGACACAGTGCTACTGAGGTGTTTAAATAAGGCAGCCTGTTGCCAATCACTGAAGTCTGCATTATTTTAACCCCTATGTGGCAGATCCATGACAGGATGTAAGTAATTAAGACATCTTGTTTATTCTATGTTAGCGGCTTAGTATTTTCCTTGTATGTTTCAGGCTGAGGAAACATCTGCTGCCTGCCATGACTTTGGTGACCACTGGGGGCGGTGTATGGTGAGTCTCTCCATGGTCACCCACTCGGCGCACAGGGGCTACCCGCGTTGTCCTCCATGCCGCAGTCAGCTTTCCTGATTAGGCGCCACTGACTGAGTGCGCCGCGGACCGCCGACGTGGGTTCCCGTCACAGCGGGTGGATGATGTCCTGATGCCGCTCCTGTGGCGTCTGTGGATGCTGGACACCATTACCATCCGGTTGTCCATGCGGGGCGGGTACGCACGACGGTGACCCGGGGGCACCCCTCCTTCACTCTGGCCCCTCCTAATGTCACACCTATACAGTGGAAATGGAAAGTATTCAGTGTTGCAGCCATTTGCTAAAATCATTTAAGTTCATTTTTTTTCCTCATTAATGTACACACAGCACCCCATATTGACAGAAAAACACAGAATTGTTGACATTTTTGCAGATTTATTAAAAAAGAAAAACTGAAATATCACATGGTCCTAAGTATTCAGACCCTTTGCTGTGACACTCATATATTTAACTCAGGTGCTGTCCATTTCTTCTGATCATCCTTGAGATGGTTCTACACCTTCATTTGAGTCCAGCTGTGTTTGATTATACTGATTGGACTTGATTAGGAAAGCCACACACCTGTCTATATAAGACCTTACAGCTCACAGTGCATGTCAGAGCAAATGCGAATCATGAGGTCAAAGGAACTGCCTGAAGAGCTCAGAGACAACTCTATTAGATGCTATTTATTTAGGCTGGGCTGTCAGAACCGGGCAGATCTGTCCATGTAAGACAGAGGTTCTTGCCCTGCACTCTGAATTTTTATGGAGTATAACCAGATATGTCTCCATTGCCTACAGCACTTCACAACCAACAACCTCCACATTCACAGGTGGATTCCTGCCATTTTGCTCAGTACAGAGCCTGTGCTTTTAATAACGGTCTGAATTCAGTTGCTGCTCCAGCATAGAGGGTCAGTGTTCTTCAAGATATACGCTGCGGACCTCGGGTTGCTTGTTGGAGAGATCACCCGGCCACCCATGATCATAAACAAGGCAGACCGTCATTTTGTCAGAGAGGAAGAGAGAGATCTTGTGTCCCTGCTAATCAGGAACACAGATCTCTCTCTTCCTCCAGTCAGTCCATCCCCCACACAGTTAGAAGGCACTCCCTAGGAGCACACTTAACCCTTTGATCGCCCCTGATGTTAACCGCTTTCCTGCCAGTGTCATTTATACAGTGACAGTGCAATTTTTTTAGCACTGATCACTGTATTGGTATCACTGGTCCCCAAAAAGTGTCACTTAGTGTCAAATGTGTCCACTGCAATGTCACAGTCCTGCTAAAAATCCCTGATCGCCGCCATCACTAGTAAAAACAATAAATAAATAAAAAAGTCCATAAAGCTATCCCATAGTTCGTAGACGCTATAACTTTTGTGCAAACCATTCAATATACGCTTATTGCAAATTTTTTAACCAAAAATATGTATTAGAATACATATTGACCTAAATTCATGAAGATTTTTTACATTTTTTATTGGGAATGTTTTAAAGCAAAAAGTAAAAAATATTGTTTTTTTTTCAAAATTATCGCTCTTTTGGCTATAGCACAAAGAATCAAAACCGCAGAAGAGATCAAATACCACCAAAAGAAAGCTCAAAAGAATTTGTGGGAAAAAAGGACATCCATTTTTTTGGGGTACAGCGTTGCACGACCGCGCAGTTGTCAGTTAAAGTAACGCAGTGCCGTATCGCAAAAAATGGCCTGGTCAGGAAGGGGGTAAAGCCTTCTAGGGCTGAAGTGGTTAATTAATAAGGGGGATGGAAAACCTTAGCTATGAGGATTGATTACATAGATTACCGTTGTTCACATCTGGAGAAGAGGCGCTTAAGAGGGGATATGATTACAATGTACAAATATATCAAAGGTGACTTCATTAACTGTTTACTCTTAAAGGGGTTGTAAAGGTTTGTTTTTTTTAAAAAACAAACATGTTATACTTACCTCCTCTGTGCAAGGGTTTTGCACAGAGTGGCCCCGATCCTCCTCTTCTGGGATCCCCCAGCGGCTCTCCTGGCTCCTCCCTGCATCGAGACCCACATTCCAAGGGGGCACCTGTGCGGGCGTGCTCCCGAGTCCTGCTGCTGCATCCATTGACAAGACAGCAGGACTCCCCCCCCCCCCCGTGTCACTGGATTTGATTGACGGCAGTGGAAGCCAATGGTTCCTGCTGCTATCAATCTGTCCAAAGAGGACCTGAGACAGCTGCTGGGCTCGTTCTCATTGCTGAAAAGATCGGGTTCAGGTAAGTAAAAGGGGGGCTCTGGAGGGCTCTGGAGGGCTGCTGCAATACAGGTTTTTCACCCTAATGCATAGAATGCATTAAGGTCAAAAACCTTGAGGGTTTACAACCCCTTTAAAGGCTAAGTTCACCTTTTTTTCCCCTAAATTTGAGCTGCCCTATGTACCAATGTAGCATTAGTGTACTTATTTTGCAAAAATAAAACAGCTTTCCATTAATTCTACACAGGATTATCTCACTCTCTTTATAGCTGTTTAAACACACTGTTCAATTACTTCTGACTTCCTGGTCAGACTTTAGGTCATGAAACAGGAAGGACTTAATCAGCTGATCTCATTAGCACACACCCTGCATAATTTACCCTCAGCTGCTCAACTCCTTCCTGTGTCATGACCTAAAGTCTGATCAGGAAGTAAGGCAGAAGTAAACAAGCAGTTTGTTTAAACATCTATGAAGGGAGTGAGGTAAGTAGGTATAAAATTAATGGAAAGCTGTTTTATTTTTGCAAAATAAGTACATTAATACTATATTGGTACATAGGGGAGCTGGAATTTAGAAAAAAAGTGAACAAAGGTGAATTTAGCCTTTAAGGTCCCTTGTGAGGACATGCAACCATGATCTGAGGGTAGAAAAAAATTGAAAACACTTTCCACTTTACAAAACACAATTGATCGACAGTCACTGTTATTTTCTTTTCCTGGTCTGTCCTCACGTCAGCACATTTTGGGTAACTCCTCCTTTTAACCCTCAAGAACAGCTTTATGAAAGGTCCTCCCCTCCTCCTTTTGTTCTATTGTGTAGAACAAAAGGCCACTTAGGGAGGGAAGGAAAATTGTGTTGATGTGAGAACGGACCAGGAATGGAAAATTACAGTGAGTATTGATAACAATTTTCCGTTTTCCTAGTCATCCTCCCATTAGCACACTTTGGGATTTACCATAGCCAATATAGGGTGGGAAAAAAAAGACAAATTAGCCAGATTAAATGCTTCGCCAAACTTTAATTAACTTAATAAAGGAGCTGATACCAATGCCTTTCCAAATATAGAAGAACTAGCGGAGACCACGTCTAATTTATGGTCTCACAGGAGCTCCAGCTAGCGGTCCTGCATATGTCTTCTACTGGCACTTTTGCCATGAATGCCCATGAGGCTGCCATTTCTCTAGTAGAATGAGCTTGTATACTCTGTGGAGGAGCGAGGCCCTTTTGATTGTATACCAAGGTCATAACATTTATGATCCAGGTAGCTAAGATCCTCGATGACTCTGCCTTTCCTTTCTTAGGCTTGGAAGGAAGGATGTACAGGTTATCGGATTTACATATCTGTTGAGCCCACTGTAGGCATGTTGACATTAAACTGACAATGTCCAGTGGTTTGAGATCTAATTGGTTTGTCTGTTTTGATGGCTGTGTAAAACAGGGTAGCACCTCTTCCCAGCTTACATGAAAATTTTGAGATTACTTTAGTGGCTAAGGCCTGTTAGAGATTTAGAGTTTATTATTATTTTAAGTGATACAAGTTTCTGAAATATATATAAAAACATATGATTTTAATATAATTTAATATAATTTAATAATGTCAGTTTTAAAGGTTACTTCAATATGTCTTTGACAGAGGACTTAGGCTATGTACACACGATAGGATTTTCCAACAACAAAACCGTGGATTTTTTTTCCGAAGCATGTTGGCTCAAACTTGTCTTGCATACACACAAATGTTGTCGGAAATTCCGAATGTCAAGAACGTGGTGACAGACAACACATACGATGAGCCGAGAAAAATTCAATAGCCAGTGCGGCTCTTCTGCTTGATTCCGAGCATGTGTGGACTTTTGTGTGTGGAAATTGTGTACACACGCTCAGAATTACCGACAACAAGTCTTGTTGTCGGAAAATTTGAGAACCTGCTCTCAAACATTTGTTGGCGGAAATTCCGACAACAAATGTTCTTTTTGTCAGAATGTTCCAAGAACAAATGTTCTTGTTCTTGGACTTTCCGACAACAAGCTCACATCCAACATTTGTTGTCGGAAAATCCTATCGTGTGTACGGCCCAATAGAGAAAGGTCATCTTGCTGTGTATGTATTTCTATTCTGAGTTACTATGTCAGTACGTTGGGTGGAGTTATGTATCTTAACTATAGATTAAAACCATATATGCATATATATGCAAGAATGGGTATTACTCTTGTGAAGTGCAGACATAACTTTACAAAATAGTATAATGCCCTGTACACACGGTCAGACTTTGTGTGCGATCGGAGCGTGTTGTCGGAAATTCCAAACGTGTGTGGGCTCCATTGGACTTTTTCCATCAGATTTTCCGACACACAAAGTTTGAGAGCAGGCTATCAAATTTTCCGACAACAAAATTCGATCGCGTCAATTCCAACCGTGTGTGACCAAATCCGACGCACAAAGTGCCACGCATGCTCAGAATAAATTCCGAGACGGAACTGCTCGGTCTGGTAAAATTAGCGTTCGGAATGGATATAGCACTTTTGTCAGGCTGCAATGTTTTAAATTGCTTAATGCAGTGCACTCTCTTCTTCTTTATAATGCTAGAAGAATGAAGTAGTTTTGCTGCTCATATTCACACATACTTCTCACAAACGTATTTATTTATTATTTCTGTTGATTTCATCAATATAATATTTGTATTTGTCACATCTGACTCAAATTTTTTTTTTTTTGGTTAGTATTTTTTTTAAGCCTGATCTTTTTATTTTTTATTTTTTTAAGTCCAGAATATTTTTGTGTGTGTTTTGTGTGTCAAGTTACCACAACACCATTATTATCTTGTATTATTTAATCTCAAGGAGATTGTTTGGTGTTGGTGTCTCTTGTTAATTTGACATTGTATTTTTGAAATGTACCTGCCTCCTCACAAACAAACTGTCCTTTTTGAAGGAAAACAAACATAGGCGAGTATAATTGAAACAAAAAATCCTTTATTAGGGATCAGAACCAAACAAAGAGGGTGGCAACGCTGGAGAAACAGCAGAAGTTGGCGAAGCCTTTGGCCCCCAGGGCACACATCAATTATTTACAGCCAAAATTGGTGGCCTGAGGAGTCCATATCTAAGGGAGTGCAGTCTGGTCCAGAAGTCCAAGAGATCCTGAACAACAGCAGATGACATCTGTGTCCCCAGGCTGTGGTCATACAAGAGCCTGCATCTTTTGTCAGACCAGTCTTAACCCAGGCCATCACTCTCTGGGCTTCCTTCCACACTGTGTCTGTGGTGGTGGAGGTGTGGCAGGAGGAGGAGGAGGAGGATGGTCCAACCCACACATGAGGTGGGTTTTGTGTGTGATTTCACCCCTCACCCCCTTAGTTAAGGCTTTATAAAGAAGGTCCTCACACATGAGGCGTTGGCCCTTCTGCATGTCCTGCAGTTTGGTGGCAGCCATGGAGGCAAAGGCCTCTTTGTGAGTGGGGAAGGCTCTGAGGGACGCAGAAGCCTCCTGAATCAGCCTGAGTGCTGAATCCTGCACATTACTCCCCTTCCTGGGTTTTTTGTTTGGAAGGCGGAGGGGAGGAATGTGCGATTCGGTCAGGCTCCTATTGGGCCCGGCCTTCTCCTGGCTGCCACTTAGCTCCGCCTCCTCCTGGCTGCCACTAATCCCCGCCTCCTCCTGACTGCCACATTCCACAGCCTCCTCCTGTGTGCCACATCCCACAGCATCCTCCTGGCTGAGGTCTTCCTGTGTATGAAAAAGGGACATAGTTTTAATTTTTTCTTCATCAATCACACACAAATTTTCACCTCATGACTGTTGCAAATTTAATGTTAAGAAATATAACAGACTATCATTCTGAGCATTTTTCACTCTTGTCCCAGTTTTTGGTGCCCACTACTGTCTATTGATATATAAAACACTTTATTAAATCAGCAATTAGTGATTGTAACGGAACGTCCCACACTCCACTTGAGTGCTTCCATCAGTATACCACTTCCTCCGAGTCTGGATACAGATATCCGATATTCCAACCGCTCATAAGCACAAAACAAGGCGACACTTGTTTCACTGCTAACATGGACTGACTTTTTATTTGAGATCTCACACAAATATATACAGCAGGATAACTAAAACCTAACCTAATTAACATGAGCTAATTATCTAATCCTTTATCCAGCCTAGGTGACTAAGAGACATGACCTTTTAGAACAGACTTGTGGTCACCGAGCTTCACACAGTACATTATACATTATCATAAGTAAAACCACAGGACATTTTCTCACAATAGCAGGAGCTAATTACAATTAACAATACAAACAGTGATCTCCCCCCCTCCTCAGCCTAGTCATCAACAAACTATAGTAGGAGTAGACTGTTCGTCTCCTAGCCATTGACTATTCAATACACATTACCATAAACATCAACACAGGGTTAATTAGAACAAACAACAATGTGGGGAATACCCTTAGAACCTGTGGTGAGCCAGACTAGACTCATTTACATTAAGCATGTTATAGCAGACATCAGACAGGTGAGTGGAGTTGATATTAGCATCTCCTCACAGTATGTATCCCAACAGTATGACTCAGTCACTATTGCTAATATGGCAAATACAGGGTCCCCAGAGTCTGTGTGTCCTGGGGGACAAGGACCCGAAGCCAAAGTAACAACACCTCAAGGGTACACCAAATGCCAGGGCCCATAATCTGTAGGCAAGAGGTTCACATTCAGTCCCCTCCAAAAGCCTCTGTCCCGGGTGAGTCTGTCACATTTCTCCCCCATCAAAAGTTGACTAACAAGGTCCCAGACCTCCACCTGGTCTGGACATGCGTTAGTCAGGCACAGTGAACTCACAAAGTCTGTCCGCATGATCTCCTTTCTTGGCTGCAAGGAATAGTTGACCTCAGTAGGTATGGGGCAGAGGTCATTGACTCTCTGGCTGTCAGCGCTTCAGCTGGGTGGTGTTTACCATTCCATGGCTTGGGCTGTTGCTGGACAGAGGGGCCCACTGTCCCAATTCCCTGAAGCTGAGAAGAAACTGTAGGTGCTAGGCAGAGGCCAGCAGCGCTCTGCCCTGTTGCCAGCAATTCAGCTGGGAGTAGCAGCTCCACTACATCAGCTTGTTGCCGGAGAGAGGGGCTGACTGCCCCGGCTCCCTGGATCTCCACAGTTGTTGCCAGTGCTGGGCAGAGGTTGGTAGCACTCTGTCCTATTGCCAGCACTTCTGCTGGGGACTTCGCGCCCTCTGCTCTGGCTAACCGTTGGGGCAGGAGGCTGGATTCCTCCACTCCCAAACTGTACAGCTGCCATTGGGGAGGTGAGCCGGCTGCTTCCTGTTCCATTCCCTCATCTGGCTGCTGGGACGACATGTCTGTGGTACTGTCTCCCAGGTGCACGGATCTTTGCTGGGGAGGAAAGACCGCTTCCTCCACCCTGGCCAACTGTTGGGGAGGGATGAAGAACACCTCTCCCTTCTCCCCCTGTATCTGCTGCTGGGAAGTGATTGCCACCTTCTCACCCTGAGCCTCTGAAACTGCTACAGGCGTGGGGAAGAGGTCTCGGCACCTCTGTCTGGTGACCAGCACTTCAGCTGGAGAAGTTCCTTGTAACTCCACAGATACTGCTGTTGGTGCTGGGAAGAGCACAGTGAAGTTTGGCCCTAATACCAGCTCTTCCGCTGGGGCCTCACCAGATTGTTCTTCCTCAGCAGAAAAGTCTATCAAATCCCCTGTCTCTGCAACTGGTGTCTGGGGATAGAGGTTCACCATCTCCTACCCATGGAACCCAGAGGATGCTATCAGTGCTGGGCAGAGGTTAGCAGAGCTCTGCCCTGTTGTCAGCACTTCAGATTTGGGGACGGCAATCTTCAGATTTTCCACTGCCGATTCTCTGGCATGCTGCTGGACAGGCACATTCCTTCATCCAAGATCATCCCATGCAGAAACAGGATCATTAAGGTCAGTCAGCACTTGCTGCATCCGCCATAAGACCTCCGCCTCCCTAGCTGTGGGGGCAGGTTGGCAAAGCACACTGTTACTCTACCACATTGCCGACTCTTCAGCCAGGATTTCAGAGTTGTCACCTGGTATTTCCTGATAGTCCCAGGCAAAGGGAGCCCAGCCCTGGCGCTGAGCAGAGTCTAGCAGCCGTCTGTAGGCAATCTCCAGCTCCCATTCCTGAACGGCCAGAAACTCTATATCTTCCAGTGCCCAGTGCACTTCCGAAATGTTCAGTAGCTGTTCTCTGTAATCCATTATTTCGTCCAACCGCCTCTCCAAATCACTCCCAAAGTTAGGGTCCCCTGTCAGCTTCAAATACAACAGTCCCAGGCCACCGAGGCCAAAGCCTTCCGTTGGGCTGTTATCCGCTATCCAAGGGCATGCTTGGGATACATGCCACCGGAGGGCTCTGTAGCTCTCATCCAGCTGCATCTCTGTCCAGACCAGCCTGCTTAATTCCGCTGTCTGCTCCTTGTTCGGGTTTTCTCCCAAAAACAGAACCCGCAATCCATACCGCGACCAGTACCTTTCCTGGATGGAGGGGAGAACTTTTCACTGGTGTCGCTGCTCACGGGCTAGCGCTTCCTTCCAGAGTTCACAGCGGATAGAAACAAACCATCCCAGCAGGACCTGCTCTGATACTGGTCCTCTGTGCTGTGTCTGCATCTCTCGCAACCTCCTTCTGAATTCCTCTTCCATGGCGGCTGGTATCTGTACCTCTTCTCTCCTGCTATCTGGACCTTGGATCCAGGTGGAAGCTTGGATGTCCCAGACTGCAGGAAGTGTCCCGCTGCTTGCCACCAATGTAACAGAACGTCCCACACTCCACTTGAGTGCTTCCGTCAGTATACCACTTCCTCCCAGTCTGGATACAGATATCCGATATTCCAACCACTCATAAGCACAAAACAAGGCGACACTTGTTTCACTGCTAACATGGACTGACTTTTTATTTGAGATCTCACACAAATATATACAGCAGGATAACTAAAACCTATCCTAATTAACATGAGCTCATTTTCTAATCCTTTATCCAGCCTAGGTGACTAAGAGACATGACCTTTTAGAACAGACTTGTGGTCACCGAGCTTCACACAGTACATTATACATTATCATAAGTACAACCATAGGACATTTTCTCACAATAGCAGGAGCTAATTACAATTAACAATACAAACAGTGATCTCCCCCCTCCTCAGCCTAGTCATCAACAAACTATAGTAGGAGTAGACTGTTCGTCTCCTAGCCATTGACTATTCAATACACATTACCATAAACATCAACACAGAGTTAATTAGAACAAGCAACAATGTGTGGAATACCCTTAGAACCTGTGGTGAGCCAGGCTAGACTCATTTACATTAAGCATGTTATAGCAGACATCAGACAGGTGAGTGGAGTTGATATTAGCATCTCCTCACAGTATGTGTCCCAACAGTATGACTCAATCACTATTGCTGATATGGCAAATACAGGGTCCCCAGAGTCTGTGTGTCCTGGGGGACAAGGACCCAAAGCCAAAGTAACAACACCTCAAGGGTACCCCAAATGCCAGGGCCCATAATCTGTAGGCAAGAGGCTCACATTCAGTCCCCTCCAAAAGCCTCTGTCCCGGGTGAGTCTGTCACAGTGATCAATAATAACATCCAGTAAACATCATTTATTTATTGACCAGAAATCTGTAGAAGAATGCTATACCTGGCTCCAGCTGGGCTCCTCCACTTCTTCCTGTCTGGAAGTCCCAGGTTGGATATCGGAAGCCTCAGCTGGGGTGGAAGATAGGGTGGAAGGAAGAGTGGAGAGGGATTCCCTGACTTCAGTCTGGTCTGACAGAAATGGCAGTCTCTCATAGTACCACAGCCTGGGGACATAAACGTCATCTGCTGCAGCTCTGGATCTCTGGGAATCCTGGACCTTCTTGTGCTCCCTAAGATAAGTGCTCCTCAGACAGGGCAGCTCCCTGTATTTGTCTATGAACAGGGGGACGAAGTTGTGATCATTGAAGCCATCCATTTTATCTGCAAGACACAAGACAAGACAAACCCTAATGTCAGGCGAAACTCTCCTAATCTTCTCCCAATATAGGCCTCAATCTAGAAGCAGTATAGGCCCAAGTTGAAATCTTTGTTATCACGATCGGCGCCTCCGATACTCCTTCCTCCGCTCACAGATCATACGTAAGACGCACACGTGTTACGCTTTATATACACTGCACATGCATGAAACTCCGCCCGCCCCTGACGTTCTTTATAGTCTATTCCACGCCCCTTCTCGTTCGGCGCAGTAGGGGAAGAGCACATGGTGGAGTCACAACAGGTGCATGCTAATTACAGCAATGAGGAGGAGGAAAGCCCGGAGCCAGAAACGTCCCGATCCCAGAGGAGATGATTTAAGGCCTCAAATATGTCCTTTGGGGAGATGTTGGAGATGGTTGACATCCTGAAGAGGGCTGACTATGACTAGAAGTATGGACCTTACCCCAACCCCAATGTCAGAAAGGCCAAGATCATGGCGAAAGTTGTGAAGAGTCTGCAGAAGTAATTTGGGGTACGACGATCGAAAGATCAACTCAGGAAGCGGTGGTCGGACCTCAAATTAAGGGAGCACGAGCAGTACAGAAGGATCAGAGTGCTGCAAAAAAGTAAGTAGTTGTCCTGTGTTCCTATTCTTTATTTTTCTAACGTTCGTGCTGCTCCATGTGCTTTTCTTTACTGTTGTACAGTTTAAAATGGCAACTTTCATGTTCATGGGCACATTATTTGTTCATATGAAACATTGTTCGTTCGGCATAGAAAACACCATGTTTTGGACATATGCACTTGAATACATTTTTGCTAGCCTACTTCTCTTCAAATAATTTTGTTGTCTAGATGGGTTGGTAACTAGAATGAAATGCAAACTAGATTCTGTGTAAGGAGAAGACACTCAGCAGCTGTTTACACATCTGGACGCTGGAGCACTAGTGTGGGACACAAGAACACCCTTTTTATTAGGGGGCCCACACAGGTGCTCCAGTGTATACTATAGGGGTGACTCCATCTGTGAAGCTCATACAAAACAGGTAAGTATTCAAGCTTGACAAAGTAAAAAAAAATATTTCTTCATCTTGGAACTCTGCCAAAATAGACAATTGTACCCCACTTCCAACCAATGTTTCATATCCCTATTTCGGTCATAAAATATCTGTGTAAGTATACCTATTTTTGATTTACATAGGGGAGAAAAGACTCGGAGGACACCACTCATCCGAGGAGAACACAGACCCCCCACCTCATGAGGAAGTGGAAATCCACCAAAGCCAACAGGAGGAGGAGGAGGAAGGAGACATGGTGGAAATTGTCACCACAACAGGTGAGTGTCTGCGACCACAGGCTCAGGTAAGAGATGGATGCCGGCATATTTATAATACATGGTGGGGTTTTTTTTCTATATTTTTAGGTGATCGTGATGTTGTGGATGAAGGACATTTCACCAGTGAGAGTGCCCAGATCCTGATCGGGGAGATCATGGGGTGTAATAGGATCTTGGAAAACATCCAGAAAAACATCAATGATGTTCAAAAAAAATGAAGAACATCATTGATGTTTTAGGGAGAGTTTAAAACCCCTCAAAATCCCTAATGTAGTTGGCTTTTTTATCCTAAAAAATTTGTGGCACCTTTTTTTATATAGCGTCGAAAAGCCAAATTTTGAAGATGCACACAGTGTGTCAACATGTGCTATCTGCCATCACGGGAGATCAATGTAGGCGTTTTGGGGATGCAACCCCTTCCTCAATAATAAAGTAGCTGAGAGGAAGGGGTTGCACCCCCAAAACACGTCCCTTGATCCCCCGTGATGGCAGCTAGCACATGTTGACATTCGGCAATTTGTGTGCATCTTCAAAATTTGGCTTTTCCAGGGGTGACTTCACCCCATCTGAATGCAATATCAAACACAGTTTATAAATACTCATGTCTGATATTGCCTTCAATTTTGAACAAAGTTGAACTTTGTAAGTTCCAGATTTGTGTATTTTTTGTTGTTTGAAACATGCCTGTTTTACGTTTAATGGACATTTCTACTTTTATTAATGTGACCCAAAAAATTGTTATACAACAAACATGTTGGTTTGTTTTAAAAACCTTTTATAAATGCATATGTGATTGTGCTGGTATTAAAAATACTGATAATCAAGAATGTGTGGAATATTGTTTCAATGCTGCAAAACTTTTGTTGTGGTAAACTTGGTGTTTTCTTTGACAATGGGGGTTATTTCCTAAGGGCAAATCCACTTTGCACTACAAGTGCAGTTTCAGTGCAGTCTCAAGTGCACATGCATTAAATGGATAGATGAGAGCAGGTGGGCCTGGAGGCAGCCCAATCCCCTTTAAAGGAACAGCAGCACACTGGACATCCAGCAAGGAGCACATAGAAGGGCTATCACAGGTTCATTTGGTCGCTTGGCAGACTGGTTGGTGAGTTGAGCTATGGAATGTCCTTTTTTATTTTTCATGTGATAGCCCTTCCATGTGCTCCTTGCTGTGAAGGCCAGTTATAGGTGGGGGCAGGGGCCATTTGTTTGTTATTGATGTATTTTGGTCCAGGGACACACTGTACACCTTTCCTGCCATTGTGCTCTTGCTGGGTGTCCAGTGTGCTGCTGTTCCTTTAAGGGGGATTGGGTTGCCTCCAGGCCCACCTGCTCTCATCTATCCATTTAATGCATGTGCTTCCATTGTGGAGACACTTATAAATTCAGTAGTGTTAGGACTGCAAGCATACACAGGGTGCCATGAAGAGGCCTTGCAGCTTATGCATGTGTTAGCAAATGCGTGCTAACTAAACCCCTGTTTTTGTTTTTCCCTTGTTAATTTGACATTGTATTTTTGAAATGTACCTGCCTACTCACAAACAAACTGACCTCTTTGAAGTAAAACACATAGCCAAGTATTTGTCAAAACAAAAATTTAATAGGGATCACAAGGTCATAACCAAATAAAGAGGAAGGCAACGCTGGAGAAACAGCTGGAATTGGTGAAGCCTTTGTACCCCAGGGCAGACATCAATTATTTGACTGTCAAAATTGGTAACCTGAGGAGTCCATTTAATAGGGAGCACAATACAGTGCAGGATTCCGAGAGATCGGGAGCAGCAGCAGATGACATATATATCCCGAGACTGTGGTCTTACAACAGCCTGCATTTTTTGCCAGATGACACCAAACCCAGGCCATCATTCTCAACACTTCCTTCCATGCTGCTGTGGTGGGTGGGGTGGGTGGGGTGGCTGTGGTGTTTGTGGTGTTAGTGGAGGAGCATGGTCCAACTCACAGAGGTGTGTTTGAGGTGTGAGTTTGCCCCTCGTCCCCTTGTTTAGGACCTTCAGAATAAGCTCTTTGCATTTAGTGCATTGGGCCTCCTCCATCTTTTTTAATTTGCTGGCAGTGATGCATCTAAACGCCTCCTGGACACCACAGGTCATGGTAATTGCTGCAGTAGCCTATTTTAGGAAAGCAGCCGTGGACTCCTCCAGGTTCCTTGCCTTCCTGGCCCTTTTGGTTGGAGGGCGGAGGAGAGAAACCTCGGATTCTATCAGGCTGCTTGCCACGGCCTCCTCCTGACTGAGACTTTCCTGTGCATGAAAATGGTACATAGTTTTAGGTTTTTGGTCATCAATCACACACAATTTTGAGCTCAAGACTGTTGCAAATTGAATGTTAAAAAATAGAAAAGACTATCATTCTGACCCCAGCATTTTTCATTCTTGTCCCAATCATTTTTGGCTACTACTGTCTACTGATATGTAAACCACTTTGTGAAATCAGAAATTTGTGATCAATAACATCTAGTTAACATCATTCAATTTTTGACAAGAAATATGTTCATCAGTGCTATACCTGTGTCAAGCTGGGCTCCTCCACATCTTCTTCCTGGGTGGAAGGCCTAGGTTGGACCTCAGGAGCCTCAGCTGATGTGGAAGGAAGTGTTGATAGCAATGGCCTGGGTTCCGTCTAGTCGGACAAAAAACGCAGGCTGTGGTAGTACCACAGCCTGGGAACAAATACGTCATCTGCTGGTGCTCTGGATCTCAGGGAATCCTGGACCTTCTTGTGCTCCCTATTATATGTGCACCTCAGGCTACCAATTTTGGCCTTCAAATAGGTGATGTCTGCTGTGGGATACACAGGCTTCACAAATTCCAACAGTTTATCCAGTGCTGCCTTCCTCTTTTGCTTGTTCGAATAGTCCCTGCATTGGACTTGCCAGAGACATGGCAGCTCCCTGCACTTGTCTATAAAGTTGGGTAGGAAGTCAGGGGCTGTGAATTTTCCAACCATTTTATCTGCAAGACAAACCCTAATGCCAGGCTAAACTCTCCTAATCTTGTCCCAATATAGGCCTCAATCTCTAAGCAGTATAGGCCACTAACCACTGATGCCCCAAGTTACAATTGTACCTTTGAACGATCGGCACTAGTGATCCTCCGTCCTCCACTCACAGATCGTATGTAAGTCACCCGCATGTTATGCTTTATATACACTGCGCATGCGTGAAACTCCGCCCCTGTCCTTCTTTCTAGTGTATTCCCCACCTCTTCTCTTTCATGTGCTGTTATTAGTAATGACGAGAAAAGCTCGGAGCAAGGCATTTCCACATCCAGGAGGAGATATAAGGCCCCAAATATGTCCTTTGAAGAGATGGTGGACATCTTGAAGTGAACAGACTATGATGGGAAGCATTGGTGCGCACGACGCTTGGCGCCAATCAGCCTATTTGAACTGTCAGCACACCTTGCTTGGTGCTGTCCGATCTGCAGCTCCCAGTGTCCTTGCTCCTGTTACCTTGTCTGAACGTCTGATCTCCTGATTACCCAGATTGCAGCTTGGATTATCCACTGTCTTCTGCCTGCACCTGATCCCAGCCTGTCTTCACTCTGAACCTGCCTGCTCCACTGTACTGCGCTGCCCGCCTGTTGCCGACCCTGCCTGTGACCCGACCTGCCTGCTCTGCTCCTGCTCTGCATCTGCTGCCTGTGCTTCAGCTGTCTGGTGATCACCAAGCCATCTACACTGGGATCCTTCTGCTGCTGACCCGCCAGGCTCTCATACCACTCTGCGCTCCCGTGCTGCCTCCTGTCCATACTACCAGGGGCCAGGAACCAGACACGTAAGGGAGGCCTTCTCCTGCTATATTGGGCTCATCGGTCAGGTATGTGGAAGTCTGACAGTATCGGACAGCCATGTCCGAGCCCGAGCAGGGAACCTCCCCCCATGGAGGAGTTGTGTAGACACCTGGCAGGTCTTACGCAAGCTGTGAGGAGCCTTCAAGAAGGTTATACAAGGTTGGAAGAACGAGTCCAGGTTCTGTCTTCTCCTACCAACCCTCAAGGTGTTTCTTCTGCCGGATTTTCACCTGCACCCTCAGTAGTAATGCTACCTCCTGAGCCTAGGGTACCTACATCTAAAAGATTTTCCAGAGAATGGTAAATACCGGGCCTTCCGCAATGCCTGCAAATTCTACTTCGTGTTGCAACCACGCACCTTCTCCCTGGAAGCAACCAAGGTGGGCTTTGTGATCTCTCTATCTTGTCCAGTGAACCACAGACCTGGGCCCACTGCCTCCTGGAGCAAAAATCAAGATTCCTTGATGACCTTGATGCCTTCTTTGCTGCTATGTCCCAGCTGTGTGAGGACCCCCAATTAACAGCGACTGCTGAGGCTGCCTTGCACGCTCTTCAACAGGGGCATAGAGCAGCAGAGTATTATGTGGTGGAATTCAGGCGTTGGAGTTCTGATACAGACTGGAATGAACACAACATAGTACTAGAAAGAATATCTAATGAGTGCACCATATATGCGACCGCATCGTGTTGCATAGTAACAAGTTAGTAGACAGTCAAGTAAAATAAATCAAGGAAGCTTTATTGGATGGTCAAATTCATAGTATTGAAACGTCATATAACAGCATGATGGTATGGCAGCCTATTATAGTCATAATGGTACCATAATACACAGTCATCAGACTACTATTTGCATGTAGCTGCATCATAATATCAGTAATGTCTGATGAGTGGACCATATTGGTGACAAAATAGCCTGCATATACACATAATCATATAGTAAAACATACAAGTACACGTTCCATAAAGCTGATCCAGATTAAGGTTTTAATTATATTGTGGATAGGATCTTATGTTTTTTCATCATAATAATTTTTATCATTTTGGCATCTTCCATTATCAGTACCTATATGATTTAAAATATTTTTGTTATAGTTCTATTTTTGGGGCCTCTCCAGGGACAGGCACTTATCTTTGACCATTATCATTATTTTTAACCTGATTCGCTTTCACACCCCTGCAGACAATACCCTGTGGAGGGGGTGTGGTCGGCCTCTGAGTGTTGTTGCCTGCCGGGGTTCCCAATCCCGGGAGCTGTGATGCGTGCTGTGAACCCTCCCCTTCCCCCCTTTGTCCTTGTGATGCGAGGGTTGGGGCGGTTATCCCACCACGCATCGACGCCACGCCCCCAGTGCCTTGTGTGTGATGTCATTCTTGGACGCCATCACGCTGACACTGTTGCGTTCTACATCCAAGCGTCTACAAGAAGCACCAGCTGCGGGGCGGTTTTGTTTTCCACTCTGACGGCTGGCTCCCTTCTTTATTTAGTCGCCCACGTGGCGTTGGCGGGTACCTATTGGTGGCTTTCTGGGATACTTGCTCTTACTAGCTAGACACACATTCCCTGCAAACACTTCCTACCGGTGGCCATTCAGATGTCATTTGGTGTCTGGGGATTCACAGGTATTATTATGGCTACTTTTCATCTTTACTATTGCGGCTACCAATGCCCTCCCCCCCTCCCCCCCCCCCTTTCTTCTTGGTATAGGCTTACCTATTGAAACTTTACCTCTCTTTACTACTTTTTCCCTTGGAATGGTCATTACATTATTATCTACCTGTACATATCCACTCTATCTTTTGTCCCCCTACATTTCAAAACATCGTAACGTCTATAATCTTTGGTTCACATTGGTATCCACTTATATTCATTCAATGATAATTATTTTATATCACCTTTGCCCTATTAATACAGTCACATTTAGCAATTTTATATCTATTTTTTATAGGTTATGAACATGCGGTCACAACGTTTTAAGCTCCTCACAAACACCAATTGCCCTCTAGGTGCCGCCTCAGCTCCCGGGATTGTGTACATATATATCCCTGACAGGTTCACACCCTCGATGTCCTCCACCCACCTACATAGGTTTTTTGTAAGTAATTTACTATGGTCCAAAGCTACCACTGCTACTTTATGATATTATTACAAAAAACCTTCTTTTGCCTGTCCTGTGGTCAACCCCTAAACATCTCCCTATATTTATATATTTTTTATAGATAGCTACTTTGCATCTGCTCCTGAAGATTGGAAAGATCCATGAAACGCGTTGAGATTTTAGATGCTATTCACATTAACAACCTCCCTATACCTCCATGTTATTATGCCATTTGGATTTCACCAATTATCAATATGATACTGTGAAGACACACAACTATTAGCTTGAATCCAATTTATACCTCACCATTGCGATCCACATCGTGCTGCTTTGTTGCTGGGTTACTTTGTTATTCTGGATCAGCTTTATGGAACGTGTACTTGTATGTTTTACTATATGATTATGTGTATATGCAGGCTATTTTGTCACCAATATGGTCCACTCATCAGACATTACTGATATTATGATGCAGCTACATGCAAATAATAGTCTTATGACTGTGTATTATGGTACCATTATGACTATAATAGGCTGCCATACCATCATGCTGT
This sequence comes from Aquarana catesbeiana, assembly GCF_042186555.1. Taxonomy (NCBI): domain Eukaryota; kingdom Metazoa; phylum Chordata; class Amphibia; order Anura; family Ranidae; genus Aquarana; species Aquarana catesbeiana. The sequence goes on along the minus strand of NC_133325.1, from coordinate 510,632,926 downwards.
TATATGACGTTTCAATACTATGAATTTGACCATCCAATAAAGCTTCCTTGATTTATTTTACTTGACTGTCTACTAACTTGTTACTATGCAACACGATGCAGTCGCATATATGGTGCACTCATTAGATATTCTTTCTAGTACTATGTTGTGTTCCCTCCCTAGCTGCATGTCTCATTTAAAGTCCCAAAACCCCCCTTTTTTTCTTTTGTTGTATACATTTTGGGGATGGAGGTACATTTTCTCAAATGTCCTCAATTAAAGTCCCATTTAGCTAGTTTTCTCGTTTACAGACTGGAATGACACTGCCCTGCGTTATCAATTTTGTATGGGGCTATCTGATCCACTTAAAGATGAGCTGGCACGGGTTGGAATACCCCAATCTCTGGATGAGCTTATCAATCTGTCCGTTCAAATTGACTGATGCCGAAGGGAGCGTCGCTCCGAGAGATCCACCAGTCAATTTCGCCCCACCTGGATGCTCCCCAAGGTCCCTAGTTCTCCCAGCTCTCTCGGACAGTTTCCTTCTGCACCAGCCACTCCAGTCCTCGATACCCCCGAACCTATGCAGCTTGGTCTTCTCCGTCTGTCCCTCACTCTGGAAGAGCACCAACTAGTCAACAATCTGTGCATGTATTGTGGGGAGTCCGGACACTGTGAGGTCTTGCCCTAACAAGACACGTAAGTCTCTTCCAACCTCTTCGATGTGTGCATCTGCCTTGCCTAATCCTGCTACTCACCTTGCTCTCTCCATCATTTTACAGCTGCCAGAAAAGGATATCCCAGTCTCAGTCATAATTGACTCCGGAGCATGCAGTTGTTTCATTGACCTGACCTTCGCTGCCAACCCCCACATTCCTCTTAAATCCAAAACTCAGGGACTTGCTGTACATCTTACTGATGGCTCCACCCTTAGTTCTGGGCCCGTCACGCAGGAGACCGTCCCTTTGTTTGCCACCATGGGCACTCACCATCAGGAACTCCTGCGTCTGGATGCCATCTCCTCACCACTTTTTCCCATCATCCTGGGAATGCCTTGGTTGCAGGCCTATAATCCTAGCATTGACTGGACCACTGGGGAAATCGAGTTCCTCTCCAAATATTGCCAGCAGCACTGTTTGCATGGAATTCCTGTAAAACCTACTCAGCTTCTCTGCCTGGACATTGACACCGAATTGCAGCAGGCAATCCCTGCACCCTATCAGGATTTCCTTGATTTGTTCAGTAAGAAGGGGGCAGAGACTCTCCCTCCTCACAGACATTATGACTGCCCGATAGAGCTCCTACCAGGACCTGAAGTCCCTTTTGGAAGGATTTTTCTATTAACAGAGCAGGAGCTGGATACTTTAAAGACTTACATTGATGAGAACCTAAAAAAGGGTTTTATCCACCCGTCCACCTCTCTGGCCGGTGCTGGCATTTTCTTTGTAGAGAAAAAGGACCACTCCCTACGGCCTTGTATAGATTATCAGGAGTTAAACAAAATAACCATCAAGAACCGTTATCCTCTACCCCTGGTGCCCAAACTCTTCCAAAGACTGGGATCCGCTGTAATCTTCACTAAATTAGACCTCCGTGGTGCCTACAACTTAATCCGTATCCGATAAGGAGATGAATGGAAAACGGCCTTCCGTACCTGATTCGGGCACTTTGAGTATCTTTTTATGCCCTTCGGCCTGTGCAATGCACCAGCAACATTTCAACATTTTGTTAATGACATTTTTCGTGACTTTCTGGACTTGTATGTTATAGTATATTTAGACGACATCCTAATCTTCTCCTCTTCAGTTACCGATCATCGCAGGCATGTCTGAAATGTTTTAACTTGGCTCAGGCAGCACAGGCTCTACGCTAAAACAGAAAAATGCGAATTTGAATTCCAGTGCATCCAGTTCCTAGGCCTAATCATTTCTGTCGACGGCATTAAGATGGATCCCCAAAAGGTGTCTGCCATCCTGGACTGGCCCACTCCCTCCAATAAGAAAGGAGTTCAACACTTCATTGGCTTCTCCAATTTATATAGAAAGTTCATCAGGGGCTTCTCTGCAATAACTGCTCCCATCACCGAGTTGACCAAGCAAGGGAACCAATTCTGTTGGTCCCCTAAGGCGCAATCTGCCTTTGAAAAATGTAGTTATTCACCTCTGCTTCCATCTTGAAACACCCTGATCCTGCCTTACCATTCATCCTCGAAGTGGATGCATCAGAGATTGCAGTAGGAGCCGTGCTGTCCCAGCGGCAAGGCGCCAAGGCCCTTCTTTATCCAGTGGCCTTTTTCTCAGACAAGCTCTCCACAGCGGAGAAAAATTATGATGTAGGAGATTGGGAGCTTTTGCCCATCAATGCCGCACTGGAGGAGTTGCATTACTTACTGGAGGGTGCTGCACATCCCATTCTGGTCTACACTGACCACAAGAACTTGGAGCATTTGAGAACAGCCAAGAGACTGAAACCACGGCAGGTGAGGTGGGCTCTGTTTTTCTCCAGATATCAGTTCCACATCACATACAGACCTGGTTCCAAAATCATCAAACTGGACGCACTGTCCCGCATGTTCCATGACTCTGCGAAATCTTTACCTCCAGACACCATTCTTCCCTCCGGAAATTTTCTGTTACTCCAAGGGGATCTCCTATCCCGAATAAGACAAGCTTCTATGGATTGGATCCCGTCTGCTGGAACTGATGTGAGGGCACAAGATGGCTTGTTCTGGCACAAGGGCAAAATTGTGGTCCCAGAGAATCTGAGGGTGGCGGTACTGGAGCTCTGCCATGACCATAAGTTGGCTGGACATTTTGGCGTTCTGAAGATGGCAGAGCTGATACAGCAAACATTCTGGTGGCCTCAGCTGACAAGTGACTGTAAGAGCTACGTAGAATCATGTATTACCTGCGCTTGGAGCAAGAATAGCCGGGGAGAGCCTGGGGCCTACTAATACCCTTACCCATCCCAGAAAGACCCTGAAAGATGATTTTGATGGATTTCATCGTGAAGCTCCCTCGGGCAGAAGGTTTTTCTACCATCTTTGTTGTGGTGGATAGATTGTCCAAGATGGCCCACTTTCTGCCTATGAAAGGCACGCCTTCGGCTATGGAAACAGCAAAGGTTTTCATCAAGGAAATAGTGAGGCTGCATGGAGTCCCGTCAAGTATTGTATCTGATCGAGGTGTTCAGTTTACCTCCAGGTTTTGGAAGGCTCTCTGTGGCTCTCTTGAAATCGAGTTGGCATTTTCATCGGCCTACCATCCCCAGACGAATGGGCAGACGGGGAGAACTGATCAGACTTTGGAGCAATATATCCACTGCTTCTTTTCCTTCTCACAGGACGACTGGGTCTCTCTTCTGCCTATTGCTGAGTTTTCCTACAACAACTCCTTGCACTCTGCCATTAAGCAAAGCCATTTTTTGCCAATTACGGCTTTCATCTGTCTTTCCTGCCCAGTTCCCTACCTGAGTGTGCTATTCCTGCGGTCTCCAAAACCATGGACTTCTTCCTCACCAACAACAAACTTTTACTGGAAACCATGGCTAAAACTCAGGAATACAATAAGAGGATGTTTGACAAGAAGAAGCGGGGAGAAACCAGGTTTGGTTGTCCACAGCTAACCTAAGAATGGCTTGTCCTTCAAGGAAACTGGGCCCTAAATTCATGGGTCCTTTTTCAGTTAAGAGGAAAATCAATAATGTAACTTATGAGCTTGACTTACCCGGTACTCTGAAAATCCATCCAGTCTTTCATGTATCTCTGTTGAAGCCTGTTATTCCCAACCCCTTTACTGGCCGAAATACCAGTCCACCGGAACCTATAATTATTAACAACGAGGAAGAATTTGAGGTGGAGGCGATTCTAGATTGCAGGAAAAGGCACAAGCGAAGTCAATATCTAATCGAGTGGAGGGGGTATGGACCAGAAGATAATTCCTGGGAGCCGGAAAGCAATTTACATACAAAGAGCTCTTAAGGGCTTTTAGGAGTGCCCACGCCACCAGACTGGTCCAGCTGGACATCCAGAGGCTGCTCTTGAGGAGGGGGCACTGTCAGAGAAGTTCCCAGAATGGACACAGTGCTAGTGTGTGCCAGTGTGCGTGTGTGCGCATGTGTGTGTGTGCATGCCTGTGCGCGCTGTTGTGGGTGCTGGCGTGCGGGCACATGCGTGCATGGCACTTGGCACCAATCGGCCTATTTGAACTGTCAGCACACCTTGCTCGGTGCTGTCTGATCTGCAGCTCCCAGTGTCCTTGCTCCTGTTACCTTGTCTGAACGTCCGATCTCCTGATTACCCGGCTTGTCCCTTGGATTATCCTCTGTCTTCTGTCTGCACCTGATCCCAGCCTGTCTTGACTCTGAACCTGCCTGCTCCACTGTACTGCCCTGCCCGCCTGTTGCTGATCCTGCCTGTAACCCGACCTGCCTGCTCTGCTCTGCATCTGCTGCCTGTGCTTCAGCTGTCTGATGATCACCAAGCCACCTACACCGAGAGCCTTCTGCTGCTGACCCGCCAGGCTCTAATACCACTCTGCGCTCCCGTGCCTCCTGCCCATACTACCAGGGGCCAGGAACCATACACGTAAGGGAGGCCTTCCCCTGCTATATCAGACTCATCGGTTAGGTACGTGGAAGTCTGACAATGCAGGAGCACTAGTGTGGGACACCATAACAACCTTGTTATGGTGTCCCACGCAGGTGCTCCAGTGGATACTAGGGGTCTCTTCATGTGTGAAACTTGCACAAAACAGGTAAGTATTCCAGCTTTTGAAATTAAAAAAAATCATGTCTTCAGCATGGAACTCTGCCAAAACAGACAATTGGACGACACTTCCAAGCAATGTTTCATATTACTATTACTATTTCTAGCCTAAAATATCTGTCTGCTAAGTATACCTTTTTTGTATTCACATAGGGGAGAAAAGAATCGGGACATCTGAGGACACAAGTAACCCCACACCTACTGAAGAAAGGGAACTCAGCACACAACCTGAGGGTGTGGATGCAGATGTTCAGGAAGTATTTTTAGGTGATGTGGATGTTGTGGAAGAAGAAACTCACTTCAGCAGTGCAAGTGCACAAGTACTCATCAGTAAGATCATGGTGTTCAATCGTAATTTAGAAAAGATGAAGCAAATTATCCATGATGTTCAAAAGGGACTGAGCAACACCATTGATACTTTAGGCAAAATCTAAAAAAAAAAAAAAAATTAAGTTGTTGTTATTGTTGTATGTGTTTTAAAAGTTTTAAATGAATTGCAAAGCCAAATTTTGAAAATGCACACAGTGTGTTGAAAGTGCACTTGTAGGGCAAAGTGGAATGTCCTTTCTGAAATAAGGCCCAGTGTGTCAACATGTGCTAGCTCCCATCATGGGGGATCAATGGATGTGTTTCAGGGGTGCAACCCCTTCCTCTCACCTACTTTAGTTTGGAGGAAGGGGTTGCACCCACAAAATGTGTACATTGATATCCCATGATGGCAGATAGCACATGTTGACACACTGTATGTTTTGTGGCTTTAGCAAAATAGATGTAGGGAAAATACATACATTTGAGGCATGGGATCATGAGGGAAATCCCAATTTTGAGTTTCAATTTGTGTGCATCTTCAAAATTTGGCTTTTACAGGGGAGAGATCACCCCATCTGATGAAGGAAAAATCAACACAGTTTTGACATACTAATGTCTTATATGGCCTTCACTTTAGCAAAGTTAAACTTTGTAAGTTCCTGAGTTGGGGATGTGTAAGTTATGTTTTTAAACATCCCCGTTTAGCCCCAAGAAAGGCAAATTTATGTCAAACATACATGTTATACACCAAGATCTTAATTTGTTCCAAAACCGTTTATAATGCACATGTGAATGTGCTTGGAGTAAAATGTTTTATACTCAACAATGTATGGCTTCTTCGTTCAATGCTCAATATCAGTTTATTTTTTAAGTTGGTGTAGTTACAGTGGCAATGGGGGTTATTTATTAAAGGGAAATCCACTTTGCACTACAAGTGCACTGCAAGTGGATTTGTCTTTAGTAAATAACCCCCACTGTGCTGTTAAATTTGCCAAAATCAGGCCATTTTAGGGACTGCAAGTAATTAATGGAGTTGAAAAGGATGATTATTTTTATCATTAATACATTACATACATTAACAACAAAAAACATTGTGTGTGTGTGTAGCAGACCCACAGCAGAACATAATAGTTAGCTGAAGAAGAGATTGTCACCTCATCTATCAAATAAGTTACGTTTGCACTATTGAAGAAAATGGACAAAAATAAAAGGCCATTGAAGAACCTAGATAAGATAAGAAGCACAAACATTATTTCAAATGAAATATGAGTTTAGTTTTAAAAAAAAAATATTTTACACAGCTTCCAGATTTTCTTGTAAATAAATTGCCCCCCTACCCATGAAGTGCTTAACATAGTTTTACTGTACTTTGCAGGCACTTTGGGGGGGCAATCCAGGACGTCCACTTTCAAGCGCTGTCATTGTTTGGTCAGGTGAAAAGTCGGCCTCAGTTGCAACTGAGGCCAGATAGTTGGCTGCATTCTTCCGCAGGAAATTGTGAAGAATGCAGCAGCTCAAGATGATGTGATTTCGTTTGTATTCAGCCATGTTGATGGCAGTAAGGAAAAGCCGGAACCTGCTGGCCATTATGCCAAAGGCATTCTCGACCACTCTTCTAGCATGGGCCAGCCAGTAATTAAAAACCCTCTGCTCCAGGGTCAGGGTCCTCATGGGGAATGGCCTTTATCAGATGTTCCCCCAGCACAAAGGCCTCATCCGCCACAAAAACTTGACGCCCACAAAGTTATCCTCTGGAGGTGGCAACCCCAAGGTGCCTTTCTGGAGACGCCGGTAAAATTCCGTCTGGGCGATCACTCCTTCATCAGACATATGGCCATTTTTCCCTACATCCAGATATAGGAACTCATAATTCGCCGTCACCACCACCAACATCACAGTACTACTGAACCCCCTAATGATTGAACTAGTATGACTCCGAGTTAGGTGGTGGGATGATCCGGAAGTGCTTTCCATCGATCACACCACCGCAATTGGGAAAGTCCCACTGCTGGTGAAATTGGGAGGCCACAGTCAGCCATTCCTGTGGGTTGGACGGTAACTGCGGAGTCAAACAAGAAAAAAATAGTACTTTTGCACATAACATTGCAAGCAGATTAGACACAAACATTCTTGGCCAACATAAGTGTAACATTTATTGAAATGAGTATTTAAAGACAAAAGTATAAGATCCACTTCTCAGATTCCTCACCCCTTCTGGTGGCCCATTGTAAAAATTTTTGGGGGAGGGGGAGATGTTTTGGACAAGTAACCCTCTCCACTTAATTGATAGCTGAATGCATAAATAATGTGTGTTACTTTGGCCAGTCCCTCCCTTACTTACACTATTGGCAGCCCACTGAACAGGTAAGAAGTGTCATAATCCAAAAATATGAATAAAGACTGTCCAATTTGAAGCACATTTTTACATTCTGCAATTACCTATCAAGATAATAGGAGAACAAAACTTTAAACAGCACCATTTGAAAGTATTCGGGCAGGCACTTGCACTACATGCTTTGGTGAATTCATCCATAAATATGACCACAAAAGGGGTAGGTATAGTATGTATAGGTTTGGCAAAGTCAGCAGAGTATTGGTATCGGTTGATTTAGCAGTTGGGGGGAGGGTTCCAAATGAGTTTTGGCCCCCCCCCAAAAAAAGCCTCTTGCACTCTGCCTGAATTTAAGGACAACAATAACATTTGGACACATTTTGGGGGGTGTTTAGGGTAAGCACTACAACAGAGCTGACAAAATACATTGTTAAGTGACTAGGCTAGGTGTGTATGGGCCCAGGATAGCATGCTGGGGAGGTTAGTGAAGGCAAATATGCACAAAGGACAAAAAAGGAGCAGTAAAAGCTTACAGCATGCATGTGGACAAAGAGGACATTTACAGCATATTACAATCATGGTAAATACAATACATTAGCAAACATTAAATACATAGAATATGATGTTAAAGGATACAACTTACCTTAATATAGTCCTTCTGCAGGACCTGAATGATGGCAGAGCAGGTCTCTGGAATAATGATTCCCAGAGCCTGGGGGGAGATCCCAGTCGTGAACTTCAGGTCCTGGAGACTTCTCCCCATCGCCAAGTACTGCAAGGTGGCGACGAGCCTTTGCTCGGGAGTGATGGCTTGCTACATGCAGGTGTGCTGCTTTGTAATATAAGGGGTCAGCAAAGCCAAGAGATGGTGAAAGATGGAGTCTGTCATCCAGAGGTAATTCCTAAAATCATCAGGATTATTCTCCTGGAGCTCCCGCAACAAAGTCATATAACAGAATTGGTCACGATTAAGCAACCAATTCTTGGTCACGATTAAGCAACCAATTCTTGGTCCAAGAACTCCTCCCTCCCCGTTCATGGCCTGGACTTGGGTCAAAGCAATAACTCCAACACCAAGCCCAACAACAGCACAAACTCTACAATGAGTACGTAACCGCAACATGGCTAATAAAGGAGCGGCTGCTCAGAACGACCTGACAGAACGCACTGAAAATCATAAAGAACCTGACAAGAACAAGCTGAATATCAGAAACGACCAGACAAGCACGCACTGAAAATCAGAAGCGAACTGTAAATAGAATGCACTGAAAGACAGAAACGAACTGACAAGCACGCACTGAAGAACAGATACGAACTGACAAGCACAACCTAAAAAAGCAGAAATGAACTGAAAAGCACGAGGCTGAAAAGTGCGAATCGTCTCTGACCAAACTTCTACTAACATGAGATTAGCAGAAGGAACCCAAAGGGCGGTGACTGCCTATTGATCTTCCTTTTTATCGTCTCGTCGTACATCTTGTACGTCACCACGTTCCCACGTTCGTAATTGTTGGCCAACATATGTGTGACCGTGTGTATGCAAGACAAGTTGGAGGCAACAACCTTCGAACAAAATTCCACGGTTTTGTTGTCAGAATTTCCGATCATGTGCACGGGGCATAACACTCTTTTCGCTGATTTGATTGTCAAAAACCAAAGCAGACATGACTCAGTGGGACCAAATGGGTGAATCCAATGCCCTTGCTGTAATAAATCCCTCCTGAGAGGCATTTGTACTGACCGGGCTGACGCCATCTGTAGGAGCAGTGGAAACCATGGTCTCCTGGGCCAGAATGGTAAAATTATGATGGCATTAACTTCTTCTTTCGCAATCTTTAGCAAGGTCCTCATGATTAGTGGGATTGGAGAACACATATACACTAGGAGAAACTGCCACAGGATTGAAAAGGCATCCTGAGCTACTGCCTCGTTGTATTTGAACCTTGCCATGAATTTTGGTACTCGCGCATTCTCTGGTGTCGCCATCAGGACTATGCTGGGTGTCCACCATCTGGCAAAGTCTGGCTATATAGACTACTGCCGTCTGGTTGTCTAATATTGGTTGGACTTGGGCTCCCTGAATCAATTCTTCGAAAGCCAGCAGGGCTATGCACACTGCCTGCAGTTCCAGGAGGTTGGAGTGTCTAGTTTCTGTTGTCTGCCATCTGCCCTGGGCCTGCCCCATGAAACAGGGAGCCCACCAGCCCTGGAGACTGGTGTCCGAGGCTATCAAGACCCAGTCTGCCAGGCTGAGAGGCATGCCCCATGACAGGGTCTCTGGTAATGTCCACCAAGCTAGACTCCGTTGAGTCCGTACTGGCAAAAGAATCTTCTGGTCCAATGAACGGCCATCCCATTGACCCAAGAAGGACATCAATAATAAAAGTAAAAAGAACAAACATAGTTAAAACATAGCCAAAGTTCAGTAGGAGCAGGATATCATTAACAGCTGAGTAACTGTGGCGAGAGATGGGAGCTGGCAATTAGCCGACAGCTGAGTGGCCAGCTCAGAGAAGGAAGGGCTGAGCCCAGCCCTGACAGAATAGCTGCGGTGAATATCGCCAATGTTGTCATACAGTCCCTTGCCGATAGTGTCGGAGATTTCATCACCCTATAGACACATGCCTTCAGTTATGATAGCTTGCAATAAGGCAGGAAGATCTGACCTATGTGTTTAATGTCACACCCAGGTATTCTTTCTGTTAGATGGGAATTAGATTGCACTTCTGGTTGTTAATAAGCCATCCAATATTGGACAAGATCCTCATGATCCTGTTGTGTTTTAGACCTGGTTCACACCTATGTAGGTTGCAGTTTGCATATTCCAGGTGCATTTTGCATTTTTCAACACACGTTTTTCATCCATTGAAGTCTATGGAACCAAAAACCAGAAAAAAGTCCCTGGCTCTTTCCATAAAATTTACAGATGTGAACGTGACCTATAGGAAAAACTGTAGTATGTTTCTGCAAAACTGAAAATGCACTAAAAAATGCATAGGTGTGAACCAGGCCTTAGCGTTAGCTCCTTGCTTGAGTGGGCCATAACGGGGATATCGTCTAGGTAATGAAAGATCTTTATCCCTTGCATACGGATAAATGGTGGCTAGTAGGATCTTGGAGAAGACTCTGGGTCTCCTGTTGATCCCAAAGGGCAATCACCTGAATTATGAATCTGAGGTATTTCTGATGATGCTTGTTGATTGGGACATGCACATATGCATCTGCTATATTGATTGAAAACAGCCAATCTCCTGGTTGAATTACTGATATAATTGTGTATATTGATTTCATCTTGAACCTTCTGTAATTGATAAAATGTTTCAAGGACCTCAGGTCCAAAACTGGTCTGAGCTCTCTGGAGGCTTTGGGCACCAAAAATAATTGGTGAATATACCCCTTTTCCTTGTTGCTCTGGAGGAACTGGCGTAATTGCCTCTTTCTGACATAAATTGACCAGCTATTCTTGTAAGAATTTGCATTTCTTCTGATCTTGCGGCCAAAGCATCAGGACAAAAATATTTGGTGGTTTTACACAAAACTTTATCCTACATCCATGTTTTACTGTTCACTAACCTTCACTGTCCAAAACCTCCAGAATATTGCCAGCCTGGCTCCCACTTGAAGTGGGCGGACAGACCAGCCGTCGAAAAGGTTTCTCAGTCTTCTTTGTCACCTGTACTGCTCTGGACTTTACACCCCGCAAGAAGGAAGTTTGCATCCCTTTCCATTGCGGTGTAGTGTATTCCTGGCCTGGCCTTTATGATCTGGCTTCCTGGGCCCTTATGAAATCGGACTGTCCTTACTGAAAGGGTTGCTGTCTTTTCCTTGACATCTGAGGTAACAGACCCGATTTCCCGTCTATGACTCGCTTGATCGCATCCTCTAGGGTTTTTCCATACAGCATCTTGCCGTTGTATTGGATGTTGCATAACACTTTGATGCTCCATTCGTGGTCCAGTGTCATAACCAAAGTGCTCTCTTTGCCGTTACTGAGTGTGCCATAAGTCTTGCTAGCAGTTTTACCAAGTCTATGGAAGACTCAGCTAAGAAGGCCACCGTCAAGTTGAGCTCTTCGAAAGCCAAAATAATATTTTCTGCCTCAACTTCTGAATGCAGTGCTGTCTCTACATTCGAGACCCAAACTTTTAAAGCCATTGAAATAGATGTTAGAGCTATGACAGGACGACAGGCTGCTCCTGCGACCGCATAAATCTTCTTAAGATCGGCGTCTGCTCGCCTGTCCATAGGGTCTCTAAAAGTGGAGGTGGAGTCTTCCAGAGGAAGAGACACATGTCTCATCAGGCACTGTAGGGCTGCATCTACCCCCCAGTTCAGTCTCCCAAAAAGTGGCATCAGAGGGTTTGAATGGATATAATTTTGCAAACCGATTCTGGATTCTAGCTTTCCTCTCTGGCTTTTCCCATCCATCCTCAATTATTTCACGTATTTCCTCCATGAATAGAAAAACATCTCCTTGCCTACTTAGGTTTGGAAAAAAACATCTTCACTTTCTATGGAGGTTGAGTGTCCTGATCCCAATCTAGGGCCTCCTTTATGGCCGTAACATATGGGTCTGTCAGGTGAAAATTGAACAGATGTTCAGGCGTTTACTCTGATTCGTAAGATGATCCTGACAAAATCTTCCACACCTTTGGAGATTTTTGTCTTTGATTTGTGGAAGTACTTGCTTCCGGTTCCTCCCTTGAACCGCTTGCTCTGGAAACCAAATGTATGCTTTTGGCCACTGAGGGAAAGAAAGCGGCGCCTTCTAAGCATAGTATATTAAAAATTAATGGATTCAATGTAAAAAAATAGCGAATACACTCACAGATGAGAGAGACAGGCATGTATAATCGATGTATAAAGGCATGCTTCTTCCTCAGGCTTTCCTGAGGAAGAAGCATGCATGCTTCGAATGCGCGCACCCTCCCGCTGAACTTTAATCTGGAAGTGACGACATCGCAGCAGGACGTTCCGGTGTTCATGGATCCCTTCCCCTGGATACTGAAGGCATTGGACTCCACCACTGCGTTCGCTACCGAGGACGGCTTCTCGGTACACACCGGTCCCAGCCCTGCATCCTCTGGATAAGTGCGGATGACACCTATTATACATGCCTGTCTCTCTCATCTGTTTGTGAGTGTATTCGCTATTTTTTTTACATTGATACCATTACATTTTTAATATACTACGCTTAGAAGGCGCCGCTTTCTTTCCCTCACTTTGTTTCAGATTCACTTCTATCTGCAAGCAGGCAGCCTTCCTTCTTACTAGTTTTTACTGCTTTTATGGACATTGCCAAATGGACTTTATTTAAATAATTTATGTGATGGTTTATCAGCTGCATCCTCACCCAGAGTGCGCTCAATCCACCTCACTTTGTTTCCATGCTTTTGGCCACTGCCTCATTAATGTAGTTTTTAACTCTCACTGCCTCCGCTTCCTTATCTGTGGCTACTGTACATCTTGCATGCATTCAGCACATTCCTGGAAACAGCTGGAACCAAGCAGGCCCAGCATAGGCCATCTGAGGGCCACCCTGTCTGTCTTGGTTCCACTGCTAGAGATTTCCTGCAGCTTGGCATGGTGGGCAAGCAAATTCTCTGTTTAGAATGAGACCCCAATTGCAGGGATTTAGAGCGATGTTGGGACTTCTCTTTCTGTGTTTGTCTGTCTTTTTTTTTTTAGGGTTTCTGCTCCTAAAAAGTTTGAGCAAAACATTAGTCTCGTTTGCAGCACTCTTTTCACCATGATCTCCAGTAGAGCTCTCCTACCTTTTCGCAGATCTTTGTGCCTGTGACGAGCTCATGGCTAAGGAGCGAAAGAAAAGATCTCTTGAATGTCTAGAACTGTTCCACCTCTCTCTCCCCTACTCTCCGTCCTTATCCCCCTTTAGATTTTTTTTTTTTTAAGTGTGCTGTGCTTAAAAAATTGAATCATTGGCCATTTTTACCTGTCTCTGCAAGCCTTTCTCGAGGATGGCAGGGAGAAAGGATCTGTCATCAGCCTCAGAAGGCACACACTGTAGCAGGCCTGGCTACTAAAGGAACTGAGAAAAGTGGAGAAGGAGGCACCCCCTGGCTATCTAATAGCCGCACTGGCATACAGGCTTGCCGGTCCTGTATAGCAGACTCACCCATGGCATTCAGCGCCACCGTGGCTTCTGGCTATTTAACCTTATGGGTTGTCCGGCAACAGTGCGGCTGCATTCCTGCCTTGCTCCGCCCTTGTGATGTCACTCCCCAACGACAGAAAGCCAGGGAGAGAGTGGCCGACGCAAGCCCCTAATGTTGAAAGATACAGAAAGATGAGCCTTGGTAGGTTTGTTTAAAGCCATCTTCCACCCGCCGCAGCCTAAACCAGTGTTATTTAAACACCATATGTCTGTGGCCCCGGCACCCAGGGCATCCAGTTTATTAAGAGGGTTTATCCTTCTGACACCCTCCAACCCCAGGAGAGGCTGAACCTGGGGGGGGGTAGGTTCGGTGGGGGGTGAAGCTTGTGCACATACGATCTGGTGGCCTAGCGACCAAAAAAATGAGAACAAGAGGGGGAGGGGAGGGCCTTTTTATATTATGCTAGAATAAAATGGTCCTGAGGGTTACATAGTTACATAGTTAGGTTGAAGCCATAAAAATAAATAAATAAAAAACAATAACATACAATCCCATATACACAATCCTATACCCACAGTTGATCCAGGGGAAGGCGAAAACCCCCAGCAAAGCATGATCCAATTTGCTACAGCAGGGGAAAAAATTTTCTTCCTGATCCCCCAAGAGGCAATCAGATTTTCCCTGGATCAACTTTACCTATAAATCTCAGTACCCAGTTATATTATGTACATTTAGGAAAGAATCCAGGCCTTTTTTAAAGCAATCTACTGATCTGGCCAGAAACACCTCTGGAGGGAGTCTATTCCACATTTTTACAGCTCTTAAGGTGAAGAAACCTTTTTGTATTTGAAGATAAACTTTTTTCTTCTAGGTGTAAAGAGTGCCCCTTGTCCTCTGTGATGACCTTAAAGTGAATAACTCAACATCAAGTTCACTATATTGTACATGTTGATCATGTCCCCCCCTTAATCTCCTCTTCTTAACCCCTTCCCGCCGACCTACGCATATGTGCGTACTCGGCTTTCCGGGGTTATACCGGGATGATGCCCGCAACTGCAGGCATCATCCCGGTACCGTTGTTTTGTGTGGGCGATCAGCTACCAGTATATAACAACCGATGCAGCTAAAAGCTGCTCGGCTGTTATACCGGAGGAGTGGGAGGGGACATCCCCCCCTCCCGCCGCCTCCCGCCGCTCTTACCGGGCCTCCCGTGCGATCGGGAGGCCCGGTGTCCAATCGGCTGCCTCCGGCAGCTGTGGGCGGGCTGGAACGAAGCTGTGGGCGGCTTCGTTCCAGCCTTCTCAATGTAAACGCGGAAGCGACGTCATGACGTCACTTCCCGTTTACTCGGCTGCCAATGGCGCCGAATTAAAAAAAATACACAGTATTCAGAATTGCCGTTTTCGGCGATCTGAATACTTTGAAGTGCAGAGGAGGGATCGGGGGTCTTTTAGACCCCCAATCCCTCCATAAAGAGTACCTGTCACCACCTACTACTGTCACAAGGGATGTTTACATTCCTTGTGCCAGCATTTATAAGTCTAAAAATAAATAAAATAAATAAAAAAATTTTTTTTTTTTTAAAGCGCCCCTGTCCCCGCGAGCTTGCGCAGCAAAGAAAACGCATATGGAAGTAGGCCCGCATATGTAAACGGTGTTCAAATCACACATGTGGGGTATCGCCGCGATCGTCAGAGCGAGAGCAATAATTCTAGCCCTAGACCTCCTCTGTAACTCTAACCTGGTAACCGTAAAACAATTTTAAAGCATCGCCTATGAAAATTCATAGCTACCATAGTTTGTCGCCATTCCACGAGTGCGTGCAATTATAAAGCGTGACATGTTTGGTATCTATTTACTCGGTGTAACATCATCTTTCACATTATACAAAAAAATTGGGGTAACTTTACTGTTTGGATTTTTTAAAATTCATGGAAGTGTCCCTTTTCCAAAAATTTGCGTTTAAAACACCGCTGCACAAATACCGTGTGATATAAAATATTGCAACAATCTCCATTTTATTCTCTAGATTCTCTGCTAAAAATATATATATAATGTTTGGGGGTTCTAAGTAATTTTCTAGCAAAAAATATGGATTTTAACTTGTAAACACCAAATTTCAAAAATAGGCTTAGTCATGAAAGGGTTTTAAGAGAGAATAAATTCAGTTCCTCTAATCTTTCCTCATGGCTGAGTTCCTCCATGCCTCTTATCAGTTTGGTTGCCCTTTGGTTGCCCAGTTCCCCAATATCCTTTTTGTGAACCGGTGCTGTACTGCCCCAACAGGGCATAGAATTTATATAGACTGTTTTCCTAACCATTTTCTATGGACGTTATATTTAGTTCACATGCTGCGATCTAGTGACCTTTTGTGGTAATGCACTTGTTTTCTTATGTTCTTTTTCCCTTAGGTTAGGACACACTTCCTTTGTATGTAATTGTCTACCCTTCTTCCTGAGATTGTACTTCTTGTGTCATGGATGCAGCTACAAGCCACATATAGCAGGGCACATGTATTCTGCATTATAAGCTACAGACAATATCATCTTTTGACCGCATAAATACTACAACCTATTTATCTGTTTGTATCCTGTCATCTGCTGTGACCTGATCAGAACCTGTTCAGAATAAAAGCACCTTTGTGGATGGAATCAGTATTTGGTGAGTTCAAACTATCTGATGAGGATTGTCCTCAGTGATTATATCTTATACGGATCAGGCATAGAGGTCTCACAAGGGATAAATCGCTTCACAACAATTGGAGTCAGAATAGGTGCTCAAAACTGAACTGCATATTTCAGTTAAAAAGGAGGAGTTAACCTAAAGTGTGCTTATAGGAGGGCAGCCAGGAAAAGGGTGTTTAACCTTAGACTGAGGAATAAGTTCTTTACAGTAATGCCCTGTACACACGATAGGATTTTCCGACAACAAAACCGTGGATTTTTTTCCAACGGACGTTGACTCAAACTTGTCTTGCATACACACGGTCACACAAATGTTATCGGAAATTCCGAACGTCAAGAACGCAGTGACGTACAACACGTACGACGAGCCGAGAAAAATGAAGTTCAATAGCCAATGTGGCTCTTCTGCTTGATTCCGAGCATGCATTGAATTTTGTGCGTCGGAATTGTGTACACACGATCGGAATTTCCGACAATGGATTTTGTTGTCGGAAAATTTGAGATCCAGATCCCAAATTTTGTTTGTCGGAAATTCCGACAGAAAATGTCCGATGGAGCCTACACACGGTCGAAATTTCCAACAACAAGCTCCCATCGAACATTTGTTGTTGGAAAATCCTATTGTGTGTACAGGGAATTAGAGCAGTTAAAATGTGGAACTGCCTCCCCCAGGTAGTGAGCCACAAGTTTAAAAATTTTTTAGATATTCCCCCTCAGGAAGCAGAATATGCAGGGCTATGGGAACTGTGGGAGAATAAAATAACACACACATAAGTTGAACTGAATGGACCTGTGTCTTTTTTTCAACCTTATAAAATATGCAACTGCAACTATATCAGAAGTTATGATTTATGTTCTGTTTCTGGCTCTGTAGTAAGAGATGAACAACTAGGAATGTTACTAGCTGTTTCTCGCTTGCTAAAATATTCACAACATGCCATAAAGTCTTTGCTAATGGCGGTGTACTATCAATAGGCTGTTGGCTTGGCTGATGTCTGCCCAATTGTTTTAATTACCTGCGACTGGATTGTGTCAGAGGGGCTGAAATCTAGAAGGATTAAAATTACTAATTTACGATCTGTTCATTATAAACCTCTGGGTTTCGGTCTGATTATCTGAGTGTTAGCAATGACTGTGTGGATGATTGCAAAAAGTCTTAATGGTACCATTATGAGGCTTAATGAAAGCCTATTGACAGCAACAGACAGAAGTTGTCAAACAAACCTGATTTCCTTTTATGGAGCGGTAAGTAAAACCTTGGACAGTGGGTGGCTATGGATGTGGTATACTTGGATTTTGCAAAAGCATTTCACACAGTCTCCCACACATGGCTAATGTGTAAGGTAAAGGCTACAGTCTTAGAAAGATCAGTTTGTAAATGGATGGAAAACTGGCTAAAAGACAGAATTCAGAGAGTAGTGGTAACTGATTCATACTCTAAATGGTCTAAGGTTATCAGTGGTGTACCCCAAGGTTCATTGTTGGGACCCTTACGTTTTAATAGATTTATAAATTATATAAGGTCTGGGATTAAAAGTACAATTCAGTCTTTTTAGATGACACCAAGCTATGCAGTGGAATAGCATCCATATAGGATGTCTCCAACTTACAAGCCAACCTCAATGTGCTGTTTAACCTCTAGCCGACCAGCCACTGCAGTCATACTGCGGCAAGTTGGTTCATCTGCACGAATCGCCATAGGTGTACGTCGGTTCGTGCATGATGCCGATTGGCAGGCTCATTCTGCCCGCTATCTTTCCCCGCAGAGACAGAATGGTGATTTCCCGAAGTAAACAAGGCAGATCTCCGTTCTGACAGGGGATGACATAGAATCTTGTCTTCCTGCTATACAATCCCAGGCAGCCCATCCCCCCACACAGAAGGAACACATTTAACCCTTTGATCGCCCCTGATGTTACCCCCTTCCCTGCCATTGTCATTAGTACAATGTCAGTGTATATTTCTAGCACTGCTCACTGTAATAATGTAACTTTTTTTCCCAAAAAAGTGTAAAAAATGTCAGCTAGGTGTCCGATCTGTCTGCTGCAATGTCTCAGTCCCTCTAAAAATCACTGATCACCGCTATTACTAGTAAAAAATAATAATAAAAATGCTTTAAATCTTTTCCCTATTTTATACACGCTATAACTATTGCGCAAACTAATCAATATATGCTTATTAGGGTTTTTTTTACCACAAATATGTAGCAGAATACATATTGGCCTAAATTTATGAAGAAATGTAAAAATTTTATTGGGTATGTTTTATAGCAGAAAGTAACAAATGTTGTTTTTTTTTTTTTTTTAAATTGACAGTCTATTTTTGTTTATGGTGAAAAAAATAAAAGAGGTGATCAAATACCACCAAAAGAAAGCTCTATTTGTGGGAAAAAAGGACATACATTTTATTTGGGTACAGCGTTGCAGGACCATGTAATTGACAGTTAAAGTAACCCAGTGCCATATCGCAAAAAATGGCCTGGTCAGGAAGGGGGTAAATCCTTCCAAGTGGTTAATTAGGCAACTATGTGGCAAATGAGGTTTAATGTTGATAAATGTAAAGTTATGCACTTGGGGGCTAAGAACATGCATGAATCATACATACTAGGGGGAGGAATAAAACTGGGGGAATCTATAGTGGAGAAGGATCTGAGGGTTTTGGTGAATCATAAGCTTAATAATAGCATGCAATGCCAAGCTGCAGTTTATAAAGGAAGCAAAGTCCTCTCTTGTATTAAGAGAGGTTTAGACTGCAGAGAAAGATATATAGTTTTGCCCCTGTGCAAATCATTAGTAAGACCTCATTTGGAATATACAGTTCAGTTTTGTGCACCAGTTCTCAAAAGAATATTGGGGAACTGGAGAAAGTGCAGAGATGGGCAACCAAACTGATAAGAGGCATGGAGGAGCTCAGCTATGAGGAAAGATTAGAGGAACTGAATGTATTCTCTCTTGAGAAGAGAAGATTAAGAGGAGATATGATCAACATGTACAAATAGATGTGGTCCATATAGTGAACTTGATGTTGAGTTATTCACTTTAAGGTCATCACAGAGGACAAGGGGGTACTCTTTACGTCTAGAGGAAAAGAGGTTTAATCTCCAAATACAAAAAGGTTTCTTCACAGTAAAAATTGGAGAAAGTGGCGGATAGGTCCGTATTAGATAAGGCACCTCATCCCAGTAATTTTAAAAGAAGGGAAGTAGAGAGGAGGGGGATTATTACGGTGCCAACAGAACTTAATCAAAAATTGTTAAAATAGTAAATTTTATTACATAATATCAAAAACAGGTAAAGCACACATAAATTCCTATTCAAATTTAAACATTAAAAAGGGAGTACATATAATTTACTATTGGCCAGAATAGTGTAGGCCTGTGTATAGTTGTGGGTCAGGTCTTCCCTACATGTTTCGCCAAAACATTGGCTTCCTCAGGGGAATAGGATGAGACCAGTATAAGGAAATAACTCTATAAAGAGAGAAAATATAACATGAGTTGAATAATACAATGTAACACAGTAGAGACATGGTGCGTGATATTGAGAGTTAGAATGACAAGGTACTACAAACCTGCACCTCCCACACACAGGTGGGAATCAACACCCCAGTACCCCAAAAGACCCGATACCTACCCCAAAGTGCCCAGCTGTCAAAGTCGGCACGGGGTCTGCCCAGAGGATGGCGACCCACCACCACCATAGTGTGGCTGCAGGGGGCAAGAAGTGACCATTAAAAACTAAAATGACAAAAAGAAAATTAAATAGAGACAAATAGCTCTCTAAGAGCCGATATTTGTCCCAATATAGAGGGCCAACATGGCCTTAATACGTACCAAGATTAAATCTAAAAAAAGATTTAGAGCAGGGGCGCTGAGGAGACCAAAAATAGTCCAATCAGTCAAGGAAAACTTTATTTTATTGGTGTGACTGTGATAGAAGAACTACAATATAAAACAGAAGATGGAAAGTAATGAATAGATAAGTTACTAATACGGATAGATTATCAAAGATGAATCAGATGAAACCAAAAAGGGGATATCAAAGTAAGTAATAGCTATAGCTTACCCATCAAGAAAACGAATGTATCTAGGCTTCAAAAAACAACTCGAATAAACAGGACGCAAAAGAGTGCCTGGGCAGGGAGCCAAAACACTCCAGAGATAGCTCTGGAGTCTATTTTTTGGATTTCCAACCAAAAAATCCTGCAGCAAAAAAAGGGAAAAGGAGGATATAAAAAAACACACAAAGTGACTTAATTAAAATAGCCTGAATAAGGAAGATGTATGGGGCAACAAGCGCCTCAGCCTAAATACTGACCTTGTATGAAAGAATCAAAAATAGCAGCGCCCCTGTGGAACCAGCCCTATACCACTGGCTCGGTCAGCCTTTCTTCACAGTAAGAGCTGTGAAAATGTGGAATAGACTCCCTCCAGAGATGGTTATGGCCTGCTCAGTAGATTGCTTTAAAAAGGCCTGGATTCTTTCCTAAATGTACATAATATAACTGGATACTAACATTTATAGGTAAAGCTGATCCAGGGAATATCTGATTGCCTCTCGGGGGATCAGGAAGGATTGGATCATGCTTTGCTGGGTTTTTTTTTTGCCTTCCCCTGGATCAACTGTGGGTATAGGATTGTGTATATGATATGGTATGATTTTTAAATTTTTTTCTATTGGTTGAACTGTTACTAGATGGACTTTTTTCAGCCAGACTAATTATGTAACTATGTATTGAAGCTTAATGGCAGGTATTTATTTGTATATTACTTTGACTGTGTTTCTTTGATGCAGGCCATTTATTGTGCAAAATTCAATCACTAGGTGGCCCTGATGGCACTTTCCCATCCAACATCCTTTGATTGAAATTAAAGGAGCAGGGTGGAAACTTGCCAGCTGAACAGTAGCTACATCCAATTAGCTGATTGTCAAAACACAATAGCCGTCCATCCATTCCGAAAGGCCTGAATGGAGAAATTGTTTGGATTTTAAGAATTTAGCTGAATAAAAAAATACATGTGTATGGCCAGCTTTAGACTGTTGGAATGCATTTCATTCCTATTGAACCAGAGCCATGCCCTGGTATGTAAGAGTGGTCAGAGAAAACAAATGTCCCTGCCTGGAACTCATGAATTTTAGCAAGTTTTGGGGTTTCTCATTATATTCACATTATATTCAACCCTATATCTACACCTCAGTTCACTAACTATTTTAGTCATTTTTTGTTGCTAAGTTAATGCATGTAATTTGGTTGTAAACCTCTAAAAAAATAAAAAAACTGCAAGACAAAGGCATAATGAGCTAGTATGCATCACATACTAGCTCATTATGACATACATACCTTAGAATGATGTCCTGCCATCCACACTCTGCTCCTATAGCTGACATCTTTCACCAGTTTAACTTCCAGGTTTGCGAGCTCCCGTTCTGTAATTGGCCAGAGCCGTGATGACATCACACCAGTGCATGACTGGCGGCACAGGTACTGAAGAAATGGCACGAGCGGGCCGTTTCTTCAGCGAGCATGCCGATACTGATACTAGTATCAGTATCTGTGCAACCTTGTGCTAATTATTTTTTCTGTGAATCTGTGTATGTACATGTATGAAGAATAGTACAGTGAACGCGATTTGCCACTAAAGAACAGCTACTAGTGAATGTTACATGAATTATCATTCATGCTGAAAATGTGTAGGTGAATGTATTTTTTTTAGATAGGGCGAATATTTTACTGGGGAATATGCATATGTCGTATTCACCATTTTCTAAATATACACTTAAGAGTTTAGTTATCAATAATAGGTGGATCTGTTTGGGTTTCTGCATTTACTCTTTTTTTCTTTCAAATGATGCAGTAGCATGCTATGAGTCCAGCAGCTCAAAGAACAGATGTTCAGTAACAAGTAAGTGCTCATATTTACGCACCCCAAACATAAAAAAGTCCTATTAACATACAATAAAAATAAAACATCCCAAAAAAAAAAAAAGGCCGGGGCGGGGCTTGAAGCCTGACTGAGTAGATATGCCAGCTTAGTGCTCCACTCCTGAAGGGATGCTTCTGCCGCTTTCTATCACGTCCCAGCTTGCTGTCAAACATTCGCCGCCTGGCCAGTGATAAACCTCCGCTACCTCAGGTGATGGTTTTCAGATGTTCACGCCCGAGAATGAAGCCAAAAAATTTGTGCTGGCCCAGGCTTCAGTGAAAATGGCACCGGCTCAGTCCTCTCCTCCTGTTACCTCACGCTCTTTGAAACCCTCTCAATAGCTGTAACACAGGAGGAATCTAACTCTGATTCATCAACACAAGTGCCACAATTGACATCTTTTACATACCCTGCACATTCTACTGTACTGAGGCAATTTGAGAAAATGCTTCACAAAGACCTTAAAGTGGATGTAAACCCAATGTCATCCTTTCTAAACTACTGCCATAGGGGTTATCTATAAGGATATACATGCCTCCTGCATGTATCCTTACCTGTCAAATGTCTCCCCTTTGTCTGTTATGAGAACCCAAAAATGCAGATTCTGTGGGTGGGTCTGTTGTCTGAAGCTCGGTGGGTGGAGTCGTGATGTCAGTAGACTCCCCGCCCACCTCTACACTCCCCTTGTCAATATGCATTTTCTCCTGCACTGAACTTCTGCTATGATCTCTAACATCCAGTGAAAAGACAGGAAAGTAACACATGACCTCAGCATGCCAAATCATGGTGAGGTGTGGAACAGCCAATCCTTGCAGAGCTGCTAAAGAAAGGAGTGGGGGTGGGAATTTAAAAATAATACATGTCTTAGGCTAGTGCACGAGATATATAAATCACCTGTCACTCACAGCAAGGGGGAGGATTTGACAACGTTTTTCCCTGTTTGTCAAGTTTTATCTCTTTGAACAATAAAAGAGGATTGCTCAGAGCTTGATTAACTCTTTGTGGCAAGAGTGGCCTCAAATGATAGGAAGTCTTATACTCTACATTTTGACATAAAAAAAAAACAAAAAACATTTTTACATCCACTTTAAACTTCAGATCATGTTACAGACAGTCTGACTAGAAAAATCAGAGAATTTTCCAATGCACTGCTAACCTTGAGTTAAGGGTTGATGAACAGAAAATTAGCACACTAGCTTATATGACTGAAATTGAAAATCTCAAAGAGGAAAATGTAGTCCTCCAATCCCGTTGAGAGGATTTCTAACATACGTATTCATGGGATTTCTGAATCTGTCACTGATTTACAAGCTACTATGCTGGCCCTATTCCAAAAACGACAGCCATTTATACCAGTGGAAGAAATGGAAATGGACAGGGTTCACCACGTAAAGCTGATTGACCGCTACGCGATGTAATCGCCAAATTTCCCTATTTTCGCACCAAAGAAAAACTCCTGGCTGCAGCTAGAGTGAAAGATACACTGACCTTCCAGGGACATACTTATCAGCTATTCGTTGACCTCTCTCAGCTCACAAGTTCTAAAAGATAGGCTTTGAAGCTTCTCCAAGTTCTACAGCAACATCAAATCACATATCAATGGGGTTTCCCGTTTTCAATTTGTTTCACGCACCAAGGCTCTAAATATGTCTGTCGTTCTGTTGAGGAAATAAAGTCTTTCTTACAAAACATGCATCTTTTACAATGCCCTCTCAACCAAAATAGCACGCAAAGTCGATCAGTCTCCCACTCTGCAAAAACAGCGGCTATTGTAAGTGATAGAGGTCACCAGGGTCAATCAAAGCATGGTCATTTTGCTTCTCCTATGCCAGTTCCTGAAGACTCTTTGGACTGATCATCTTAATTTCTTGATCCAATGCCAGTTGTCAATATACTTGACTCATCTAGTCATTACATAACTGTTATTTGACTTATATACTTCAACTGCTTGTCTTTCTTTTACTGAGCAGTATGCTACCATCTTTACTTTATTACATAGCCTTGTGCTATTATTTGTTTTTATTGTTATATTTGATACTTTATGTTACATGGTTGCTCCTTAGGCTTGGTTCACACAGGGGCAACACGACTTACAGCCCAACTTAGCAAGGCGACTTGGAGGTGACTTCAGTGCGACTTCAGCACCACTTTGACTGACTTACAACGCGACTTAAAGTCGCCTCCAGGACAGGCGAGTTTGCCTGTGGCCAACCAGAGCTAATCAGCTCTTGTGACATAATTCTTGTTCCTGTTCTCTTCCTGGTTCCCTGTGTTCTGTGACCACAATGTTCACTTTGTGTTATTTAATGACAGCTGTCGTAATAGCTGGTGTTGCAGTATTGATGGAAGAAGAAGAGGAAAAGAGGAAGCGAAGGATGAGGAGAAGACGTCGCTACTGGATCCATCCTATTATTTCTAATAGAGATAACAGAGGCCAGTTCTGTATGAGAATTTGCGTGTTTTTGAGGACAAGTTTTTCAACTATATCCAGATGTCGATCGCAAGGCAAGTACATATGCTATATGTGGATCTACACATATGAACTAGCCTATTTTTCATATATATATTTTTTTAATAAGTATCTTTTGCTACACAAAGTCTTTTTCAGCCCCAAATTTTATATATATATTTTGTATCATTGACCCTAGAGAATAAAATGGCGAGCGTTGCTATTTAGCTGAATTGGTTGTTATCTACCCAATGACGATCATCCACTCTAATCAATGTTACTGGGGTGGTTGGTTGAACTTGCATGCATCACCCCGGCAGAACCCCTTCAATTAGAAGCCTCATATTTGCATATGGTAGGCTTAAAGCGGTAATATGTGTGTGTAGCTACAAATGGCTGATATTTCTTATTTTCAATATATTAAATTCGCTTTTTTATTCATTTTACAGTTTCAGTGAATTGCTTTGTCTGGTTTACATCCATCTGGAGTGAAAGAATACATCATATAGGAGGAGTATCTCACCTACTGAAAGACTGATTATTACACTATAGTAAACTATCTATTTTTTGATGCACATTAGTATTATATTAGCATCATCCTCACTTCTGAAGTTCTTTATCCACCAGCTGCCTGGACTGATGGCAGTGCCAACCACTCAGCAAGCTGCTCTCCGCCCCTCCACATCTCAGCGCTCCAATGAGCTTGGAGGAGCAGAGCAGGAGAGCAGCTGACTGACAGTCAGAAGCTCTCAGCTCGGGGAAGGTAGAGAACTGAGCCATCGACAATGTTTGTTGACTCAGTTCTGTGTGAAGAAGCGGCAGTGGACAGATGCAGCATCATTGCAATGCTACATCCACCTAGGTAAGTATGATGATTCCAAAAAAAACATACCGTTAAATAAATATTGCAAAATTTAGCACAAACATCCATTAATTTTTGAATAACAAAAAAAAATTAATATATATATATATATATATATATATATATATATATATATATATATATATATATATATATATATACACTATAAGAAACACATCTAAAACAGAAACATTTTTTTTTTTAATTTACAATTGTTTGTAAACTGGTTAGTAGCCGGAGGTTGCAGAGCTGGTGGAAGGGTGTTAGTGGTAAATTGGTGGAATGCTGACTGAATGGTTGGTACCCTGGTGCGCCAATTGTTGATGGAATTGGGGATGGAGAGGGATAGGGGATTGGTGAATGGGCAGGATTCATGGCATTGCCATACTCATCAGAGTATGGACAGAAGCGAGGGGGATAGTAGGGGTGGGTTCTGGGTGGTGGAGGGTTAGGGTATGTATAGTAGGGACCGGATGGTGGTCCAAACATGGGTGAGGTGGGAATTGATGGCTCATTGCGCATACTGGCTTCAAGGAGGTCCATCACTGCCTTCTTGACATCATGCTTGCACTCCTGGGGAATTTTTTGAAGCATTCCTGCGACCATTAGACCAAAGCCATGATCTTCTGACTGTAGATCTTCTAATTTTTGGTTCATTCATTCTACAAGGTCCGCAAATCTGTCCATATTATGACTGTGCCTTCCCCTTGGTGGTCTGCTCCTACGCTGGCTTCTGAGCTGGATGCTGTATATTTGATGAAGCCTCTCCTTGGTTGCTCTCCTGTGCTGCTTCAGAATCTTCCAGTAGAGAATGATCCAGCGATAGCGACCCTCCTGCTTCTTGAGATGCTGCTTATTGAGTTGCAGCTTCTTGCGATTCCTCCTACCCTTCATCACGCACTTCCCAACTGGATTGTGTTCTGCATTAACCACTTCAGCCCCGGAAGGATTTACCCCCTTCCTGCCCAGACCACTTTTTACAATTTGGCACTGCATCGCTTTAACTAAATTTGCGTCCTTTTCTTCCCACAAATAGAGCTTTCTTTTGATGGTATTTGATCCCCTCTGCGTTTTTTTTTTTTTTTGCGCTATAAACTGAAAAAGACTGAAAATTTTGAAAAAAAATGATATTTTCTACTTTTTGTTATAAAAAAAATCCAATAAACTCAATTTTAGTCATACATTTAGGCCAAAATGTATTTGGCCACATGTCTTTGGTAAAAAAAAAATGTCAATAAGCATATATTTATTGGTTTGCGCAAAAGTTATAGCGTCTACAAACTAGGGTACATTTTCTGGAATTTACACAGCTTTTAGTTTATCACTGCCTATGTCATTTCTTGAGGTACTAAAATGGCAGGGCAGTACAAATCCCCCCAAATGACCCCATTTTGGAAAGTAGACACCCCAAGGAAATTGCTGAGAGGCATGTTGAGCCCATTGAATATTATTTTTTTTGTCCCAAGTGATTAAATAATGACGAAAAAAAAAAAAATTACAAAAAGTTGTCACTAAATGATATATTGCTCAAACATGCCATGGGTATATGTGGAATTGCACCCCAAAATACATTCAGCTTCTTTTCCTGAGTACGGGGATACCACATGTGTGGGACTTTTTGGGAGCCTAGCCGCATACGGGGCCCCGAAAATCAATCACCGCCTTCAGGATTTCTAAGGGCGTAAATTTTTTATGTCACTCCTCACTCCCTTTCACAGTTTTGAAGGCCATAAAATGCCCAGATGGCACAAACCCCCCCAAATGACCCCATTTTGGAAAGTAGACACCCCAAGCTATTTGTTGAGAGGCATGTTGAGTCCATGGAATATTTTATATTTTGACACAAGTTGCGGGAAAGTGACAATTTTTTTTTTTGCACAAAGTTGTCACTAAATGATATATTGCTCACACAGGCCATGGGCATATGTGGAATTGCACCCCAAAATACATTTAGCTACTTCTCCTGAGTATGGGCATACCACATGTGTGGGACTTTTTGGGAGCCTAGCCGCGTACGGGGCCCCGAAAACCAATCACCGCCTTCAGGATTTCTAAGGGCGTAAATTTTTGATTTCACTCCTCACTGCCTATCACAGTTTCGGAGGCCATGGAATGCCCAGATGGCACAAAACCCTCCCAAATGAACCCATTTTGGAAAGTAGACACCCCAAGCTATTTGCTGAGAGGCATGGTGAGTATTTTGCATCTCTCATTTGTTTTTGAAAATGAAGAAAGACAAGAAAAAAATTTTTTTTTTCTTTTTTCAATTTTCAAAACTTTGTGACAAAAAGTGAGGTCTGCAAAATACTCACTATACCTCTCAGCAAATAGCTTGGGGTGTCTGCTTTCCAAAATGGGGTCATTTGGGGGGGGTTTTGAACTGTCCTGGCATTTTATGCACAACATTTAGAAGCTTATGTCACACATAACCCACTGTTCTAACCACAGACAAAGCCCTTTCTGACACTATTTGTTTACATGAAAAAATATTTTTTTTTGCAAGAAAATTACTTTGAACCCCCAAACATTATATATTTTTTTTTAAAGCAAAGGCCCTACAGATTAAAATGGTGGGTGTTTCATTTTTTTTTCACACAGTATTTGCGCAGCGATTTTTCAAACGCATTTTTTGGGGAAAAAACACACTTTTTAAAATTTTAATGTACTAAAACACACTATATTGCCCAAATGTTTGATGAAATAAAAAAGATGATCTTAGGTCGAGTACATGGATACCAAACATGAAATTCTTTAAAATTGCGCACAAACGTGCAGTGGCGACAAACTACATACATTTTTAAAAGCCTTTAAAAGCCTTTACAGGTTACCACTTTAGATTTACAGAGGAGGTCTACTGCTAAAATTACTGCCCTCGATCTGACCTTCGTGGTAATACCTCACATGCATGGTGCAATTGCTGTTTACATTTGACGCCAGACCAACACTTGTGTTCGCTTTTGCGTGAGAGCAGGGGGGGACAGGGGTGCTTTTTTTTTTCTCTTTGTTATTTTTTTTTGCTTTTTTATCTTATTTTTAAACTGTTCCTTTCATTTTTTTTTTAATTATTTTTATTGTTATGCCAGGGAATGTAAATATCCCCTATGATAGCAATAGGTAGTGACAGGTACTCTTTTTTTTTAAAAATGGGGTCTATTAGACCCTAGATCTCTCCTCTGCCCTCAAAGCATCTGACCACACCAAGATCGGTGTGATAAAATTCTTTCCCAATTTCCCAATGGCGCTATTTACATCCGGCGAAATCTAAGTCATAAAATGCTCGTAGCTTCAGGTTTCTTAGGCCATAGAGATGATTGGAGCCATTCTGGTCTCTGATCAGCTCTATGGTCAGCTGGCCAAATCACCGGCTGCATTCTCAGGTTCCCTGTTGGAACAGGAGAGCCAGAGAAAAATATGGAAGACGGTGGGGGGGGGAAATTCCCTCCCACTGCTTGTAAAAGCAGTCTAGAGGCTAATTAGCCACTAGGATTGCTTTTACATGAAAGCCGACTGCTGGCTGAAAAGAATGATACCAAGATGATACCTAAACCTGCAGGCATCATTCTGGTATAACCACTCAAAGTCGTGAATGGCATACCTGAAAACAAAAAAATGGTTAACAATAAAACACAGTAAACAGTAAAGTATAAAAAATTACATACCTGAAAAGTAAACATGATAAAACATAACAACAATAAAACATTGCAGAATAGAATACAGTAATAGAGAGAGAATAGAGCGAGAGAGGACAATAAGACGACAACTATTTTTGTTTTTTTTTATTTTATATATTTTTCTTGTTTTTGTTTTTTTTTTTACACTTTTTTTTGTAGCTTTTATAACTGTAACCGGTTCTAGGTTCGGGTCTCTCAAAATGCGATGGCATCTTGGGAGACCCTGTGAAAGTGTGCCTAGTCTGTGCAGTGCTGTACCCTACGCTAATAACTAGTGCATGGTAGCGTTCAAACATTCACCAATGCAAAGACCAGGATTGTCAGGACAGGAGGGAAAATTATAGCGGGTGTCACGCCTATATCCGCGCTTGCTGCAGACACGACATCTTTTTTGGGGGGGTACGTTGGGTAGGGGTACTCGGGAGGACATAAAGAAAATACCTCTCATGCAGCCAACTGCATTTGGTTGGGGATGTGAACGGGGGAAGTACGGGTGCTGCAGAAGTGGTGGGTTCCCAATTAGGATTGGCGAATACAGCAGGAAGGGCACTATGGGCACAACGGGCCTGTTTGTCTTCTTCTTGGTGGCATCAGGACACTACTTGTGCTAGCCACCTCACCAGCTTGAACTGCACTTATGGGACTCGCCACGTCACCAAGTGTTACTGCAGTGCTGGTTTGACTATGACCGGGGAGTACTAGCCTGCAGGCACTTGCCAGTTCACCAAAACGCTACCAAAAAAACTGTTAGCGATCGCAGGGATCAGGCCTGACTCTGCGAACACTGCAGTTATGTGTTTAGTGTTTTGTAAGTGTCAGTGATCGATCGATACTGCACTTGGGTGGGCTGGGCTGGTCCGGGCGGAGGGGCAAAATGCAGGTGCTAGCAGGTATCTGGGCATGATACAGCTAACACTACATTTTTGGGAACCCTAAACTGCTGGGGATGCTAGTATAGATCTGATCGGATCAGAAATTGATCCGTTCAGATACTATACCACTAAGGGAGGTGTACAGTGCATGCGTGGGTGTTAGCGCTACTGGCACTAACCTTACGCTGCCTGGGGCTGGTGCTTGCCAGTTCACCAAAACGCTACCAAAAAAACTTTTAGCGATCGCAGGGATCAGGCCTGACTCTGCGAACGCTGCAGTAATGCGTTTAGTGTTTTGTAAGTGTCAATGATCGATCGATACTGCACTTGGGTGGGCTGGGCTGGGCAGAGGGGCAAAATGCAGGTGCTAGCAGGGATCTGGGCTGATCCTGCTAACACTGCGTTTTTGGGAACCCTAAACTGCTGGGGACGCTAGTATAGATCTGATCGGATCAGATATTGATCCGTTCAGATACTATACCACTAAGGGAGGTGTACGGTGCGTGCGTGGGTGTTAGCAGTACTGGCGCTAACCTGACGCTGCCTGGGGCTGGTGCTTGCCAGTTCACCAAAACGCTGCCAAATAAACTGTTAGCGATCGTAGGGATCAGGCCTGACTGTGCGAACGCTGCAGTTATGCGTTTAGTGTTTTGTAAGTGACAGTGATCGATCGATACTGCACTTGGGTGGGCTGGGCTGGGCCGGGCGTAGGGGCAAAACACAGGTGCTAGCAGGTATCTGGGCTGATCCTGCTAACACTGCGTTTTTGGGAACCCTAAACTGCTGGGGACGCTAGTATAGATCTGATCGGATCAGATATTGATCCGTTCAGATACTATACCACTAAGGGAGGCGTACGGTGCGTGCGTGGGTGTTAGCAGTACTGGTGCTAACCTGACGCTGCCTGGGGCGACGCATATTACCGCCGGGCGATCAGGGGGCTAAACCTTTATTAGGTAATAAACGGCGGGTGCCCTGACACTATAAAAAATAAACTAACTAACTAACCAGCGTCACCCGTAACAGTTATACGGTGATCACTGGTGAAAGGGTTAACTAGGG